>NW_026068012.1:4347573-4393853 GCF_014885135.2 Alexandromys fortis | reverse complement strand
AGTCCCCCTCCCTCGTCAGCCCAAAGAGCTATCAGGGTTCCCTGCCCTGTGGGAAGTCCAAGGACCACCCACCTCCATCCAGGTCTAGTAAGGTGAGCATCCAAACTGCCTAGGCTCCCACAAAGCCGGTACGTGCAATAGGATCAAAAACCCATTGCCATTGTTCTTGAGTTCTCAGTAGTCCTCATTGTCCGCTGTGTTCAGCGAGTCCGGTTTTATCCCAGGCTTTTTCAGACCCAGGCCAGCTGGCCTTGGTGAGTTCCCGACAGAACATCCCCATTGTCTCAGTGTGTGGGTGCACCCCTCGTGGTCCTGAGTTCCATGCTCGTGCTCTCTCTCCTTCTGCTCCTGATTTGGACCTTGAGATTTCTGTCCAGTGCTCCAATGTGGGTCTCTGTCTCTGTCTCCTTTCATCGCCTGATGAAGGTTAATATTCAGGAGGATGTCTATATGTTTTTGTTTGGGTTCTCCTTATTTAGCTTCTCTAGGATCACTAATTATAGGCTCAATGTCCTTTGTATATGGCTAGAAACCAAATATGAGTGAGTACATCCCATGTTCCTCTTTTTGGGTCTGGCTTACCTCACTCAGGATAGTGTTTTCTATTTCCTTCCATTTGTAACAAAATAAATCTTTAAAAAGCAAAAAAAAATCAAATGGAAAAAAGAAAGCATATTCAACAAGTGGTGCTGTCATAACTGGATATGAACATGTAGAAGAATTAAAATAGATCTATATTTATCACCTTGCACAAGCTCAAGTCCAAATGGATCAAAGATTAAACATAAAGCTAGTCACATTGATCCTCATAGAAGAAAAACTAGGAAGTACACTTGAATGCATTGGCACAGGAGGCCACTTCCTAAATATAACTCCAGTAGTACAGACAGTGAGAGAAACAATTAATAAATGGGACCTCCTGAAACTGAAAAACTTCTGTTAAGCAAAGGACATGGTCAACAAGACAAAACGACAGCCTACAGAATGGGAAAAGATCTTCACCAACCCCACATCAGACAGAGGTCTGAGCTCCAAAATATACAAAGAACTCAACAAATTGGTCATCAAAAGAACAAACAATTCAATCGAACAATGTACAGACCTAAACAGAGAACTCTCAACAGAGGAATCTAAAATGGCTGAAAGACACTTAAGTAAATGCTCAACATCCTTAGTCATCAGAGAAATGCAAATCAAAACAACTCTGAGATTCCATCTTAGACTGGTAAGAATGGCCAAGATCAAAAACACTGATGACAACTTATGCTGGAGAGGTTGTGGGGTAAAGGGAACACTTCTGCATTGCTGGTGGGAAAGCAAGCTGGTACAGCCCCTTTGTATCAGTATGGTGATTTCTCAGAAAATTAGGAAACAACCTTCCTCAAGACTCAGCAATACCATTTTTGGGTATATATCCAAAGGATGGTCAACCGTGCCACAAGGCCATGTGCTCAACTATGTTCATAGCAGCATTGTTTGTCATGGCCAAAACGTGGAAAAACCTAAATTCCCCTAAACCAAAGAATAAATAAGAAAAATGTGGTACATTTACACAGTGGAATACTACACAGCAGAAAAAATAATGACATATTGTAATTTGCAGACAAATGGATGGAGCTAGAAAACATCATTTTGAGTGAGTTAACCCAGACCCAGAAAGACAATTACCATATGTACTTACTCATAAGTGGTTTTTAAATATAAAGCAAAGAAAATCAGCCTACAAATCACAATCCCAGAAAACCTAGACAACAATGGGGACTCTAAGAGAGACATACATGGAGCTAATCTACATAGAAAGTAGAAAAAGACAAGATCTCCTGAGTAAATTGGGAGCATGGAGACCATGGGAGAGGGTTGAAGAGAAGGGGAGAGGAAGGGAGGGGAGCAGAGAAAAATGTAAAGCTCAATAAAAATTAAAAAAAAGTTGAGTTTCATGAGAAAATGGAGGAAACACAATACAGGCCCTAAATTTATCTTGTACAGACACTGATCAAGTGTGGTTTCTGTAAACACCTGTCTCAGGAGTTAAATTTTGGATTTAATTTATTTAATTTAAAATATCTTAATCCATATCAGATATTTTTCTACTTTGTCTAACTGTAACTATGCAAGTTGGCTCTAATATAAATTAGTAAACATCATCTGAGACGAGGCATCCAAAAAAAAAAAGTTGAGTTCTTCAAGATCTCACATCAACATTTAAAGGAGACCATAAGTATGAAGACACAGGCTTTTGACAACTGTTTTAATAAGGAAATAGATGAATAAAGTATGTTCAAAGTTAATTAATAAATATAACAAAACAGGTATTAAGCAAGAATTATAGTTACAATATTTAGTCCATTTACATTTGGAAAATATTTTATCATTTATTCTATCTTTGTGAGTCTAAAGTTTCATCATATCTAATTTATTTTTTATCATACTAAGGAAACTTATAACTATCTGTCTTCAACTTTTCAAAGACCCCAGAAGGATATAATGCTATCTAAGTAAACAAGAAGTGCATTGTAATCACCTTCCAAAACTCTAGAATTGACAGAGACATCTTGCTACTTGGATAGTCATCCAAAGTTCTTCTGTAACGTTGGAGCATCCATCTTCAGCCTACAGGACCATAGTATCTTGCAGACTTTTTCATGAAGCAGGAAATTTCAAAGACTGTTTTGCCTACATTGGCAGTTTGTCAGTCAATTTCTTCTGTGTTCTGAAGAATGTCTGGCAGACTCTTTCATTAGGCAGGAACCCTAAAAGGCTGTCTCACCTTCTTTAGGCAAGTTCAGCAATCACTTTTCTGTGGGTCCTGCATGTTCAGTTTATACAGCAAACCATCAAGCAGTCCAAGCAAGAGCAGTTTCTTGCCGAAATGGCTAAAAAACTCCATAAGGAGCCTTTTCGATGCCCATTGACTCTTTAAATAGATTGGTACTGCCAGGAGATGTGCCTCATTGTCATAAAAAGTCTAAGTTCTTAAAACATTTTAAATGCCATATTCTGTAGGTCTTTGAAGTGTTGAAGATTATTGGTCTAACTGAAATATATCTCTGTATATCTAGAAAACCTAACTAATATGACTACAAGTTTGACTATTATAAATGACTGCCTATTAACCTGAAAATTTTAATTATACATTACATTTTTAAATTTCTATACAAACAATACCTTAATCAAGGGCAGAAATATACATAAAAGAAAATTGACCTTAAATTTGTGTCAATAAACCAAGATCCATACCATTGCAAAGTATTCGTCTCTATAACATATCCCCCTTTAAATGTAAACAAACATTAAAAAAAACAATCATTTATGGAATTTGGGAGTTGTTCTTTAGACTACTTCCTGCCGATTGGGGGCACTATTAATCAGGTCTGTCATGGGATATCCTATGTGGTAGGTCCATCTCAGCCAGCAGTCCTGAAGCTGTCATGGATTTTGGACCATCTGTGCCATTGCTTCAGGGGCTCTTGTTTGATCAAACCATATTAGCCAGTAAGAAATCCACAGCTTTCTTTCCACTGTGGAAACAAAAGCAGAACCTCTCTTCCAAACAACATATTCTTCTTTTGTTTTGTTTTATTTTTCGAGACAGTGTTTCTCTGTTACTTTGGAGCCTGTCCTGGAACTAGCTCTTGTAGACCAGGCTGGCCTTGAACTCACAAAGATCTGCCTGCCTCTGCCTCCAGAGTGCTCGGATTAAAGGTGTGTGCCACCACTGCCCAGCCCAAACAAAATATTCTTAGACTCAAATTTTGAAGTCAAGATAACTTTAAAATATGTGTGTTGGTTAAGCTGAGCAGCCCATACAATGAAATGTCCCTCTATACTTATCTTATTCACAGTAAAAAAAATATTCAAAGAAAACAAAATAATATATATATATATATAAAATCCAGATTCTCTATATATTTTCCATCTTTACATGGCTTATTTTTCTTTATTCTTTTAATCTATGACTATCTATACTCTGTTTCTTTTAAAGACTGTTTTATTTTTAAAACCTTTTATAACTGTGTATAATCTTTTTCTTCTTTCTCTCAAGCCTATGTATATTTTTTAAACACTATGACTCGTTCAGAGGTTCATTTCTGTCTGAATCTGTCTTTATTGCTTACTTGTAATCATTTTCTGACTAGGAGCGCTTTCAAAATGGTAAGCAGGCCAGGCGATGGTGGCGCACGCCTTTAATCCCAGCACTCGGGAGGCAGAGGCAGGCGGATCTCTGGGAGTTGGAGACCAGCCTGGTCTGCGGAGCTAGTTCCAGGACAGGAACCAAAGCTACAGAGAAACCCTGTCTCGGAAAAAAAAAAAAAAAGTCAAAATGGTAAGCAGGTTGTTTGCAGCAGCCCTGGATGCTGGCTTTGTCTCTCAGCCTTTCAATATGGCAGAGGCACCTTTACCACCAGCTCTGGGACCCCAGGATGGGAGCCATTTTCACCACCTCAACTCTGGGAAGCAGTTGGCCCATGCTGCCACCAAGTAACTTGCAACATGCTGCCCACAAACCCCATTCAATTGTTTGGCCTCCTGAAAGAGCCAGAGCTGTTCCTGCAACAAACACAAACCAGGAAGCCTTCTTAAAGGAGCCATGCAGTTTTTGTTGCTACCACTGAGTTAGGAAACCTTCTCTTAAAGGAATTGTGCTTCTGCTAGCTTCTAGCAAACAGAGCCTACCTGACAAAATGCTACTACCATAAAGCTGTGCTTAACTCTGTTTTGTTTTGTTTTGTTTTGTTTTTGTTTCTAGAATTCCTTTCCAAGCTCTCTCAGGATTTATGTGGATATAGCTGGCCCACACTGATGCACCATTATGTGAGTGGAAACTGATCATTTCTTCCTGGCTGCCCAAGACCCAAATAATCACACAGAAACTGTAATTACAACACTGGCCAGTGACTCTAGTGTATTCTTTGCTAGCTCTTACATCTTCTATTAACCCATTTCTATCAATCTGTTTATTGGCACACAGCTGTGGCTTACTAATAAGGGTCTAGCAAATTTCTCCATTGGCAGCTTTATGGTATTTCTTTGATTCCACCTACTTTTCTCTATGTATCTCTGTTCACATTCCTGCCTGGCTTTACTCTACTAAGCCATTAGCCAAAAGAGCTTCTTTAATAACCAGTAATGATAAAACATATTCATAGCCTACAAAGGGGAATCCCACATCATGGTGGTTTTGGAAACGGCCAGGTTTGCCCATCTTTCCACATTCCCCTCGTTCATATCTCCATCAAGTTCCTCATCCTTCCCCAGACACTATCACTGCATTGTCCGTGGCACTCAAAAATGGTTTGTCCCATTATGGCACCTACAACCAAGATCAGTACCTCCTGTGAGACCCTCAGTGCCATGTGACCGCCATCAGATCCCCCCAGACCCCAAGGCTGTGAAGAAGGCTCTGGGGGTGTTCAGAATGTGTCCTGAATGTCAGCAGTGCCTCTCCATAGCCCAGGGTGCTCAGGACCTGCCTGCTTTCCTCCCACAGGTGGCTCATGCTGTTCTAGCTTTGAACCCACTATCCACACTGAGCACTGACCCTTGTCTCTCCCCTCAGTTGATGCCTGTGCACCTCTCAGATCATGACTCAAATACCTCTCATGGTAATCTTCTAGAAGCTCTCGTTTCCCACGCAGACAGTGGCCTGTCTTTTCATCACCGCACTCAAGACTATATATATAGTCACACCCTGTGTCAGAACAAAACATGACAAAATTTTCCAGGGATAGCCAGCCTGTGAATGTGGCACTAATAATATATATCTGCAAAGAAGAAAGGGAAAAAAAACTGCACTCTTCCTTTTTAACTTGAGTGATACCAACACAGATTTCAAAGAGGTGTCAGACCGGGAGTCAGCTCAGTCAATAAACAACTTGTCATGCAGGCATAGAGACCTGAGTTTAAGGGCCAAATCGATGTAAAAAAGCTGATCATGAGAGTGCATGCTTGTAATTCCAGAGTCAGAGAAGCAGAGTCAAGAAGCCCCTGACTATCCAGGCTAACCAAATCCGTGAGCTCCAGGACAGTGTCTTAGCAAATCCGATGGAAAACAATTGAGAAAAACACTCACAGTGTCTATCTCTGGTCTCCAAACAAGATGTATACTTGTGGACACACATACCCCATCCGTCAACACACACACACACATACACAAATAGGAGGACACACGAAAGAAGGAAAAGAAAGAAAGAAAAACTTCACAGACTCCTTTACCTGACTGGTGGTGATGATACCACAATCCAGCATTCCCAATGGGGTGCAATTCGCTGCCTCTACCACACCTGCCTTCAGATGGAGTCAGAGATCACATATTTTAACTGATTCATCAGACAAAGTCAGGCTTCTTACTCTGAGGCTTAGCACATTGTTTTGTAATACAGGCTGTGTGAGAACGTCTCTCGGGTGGACAGCTCATGCCCCCTACACTGACTTATGGCTGAGCCTACCATCTTTGCCTTCAGCTAAGAACAAATCACATTTTTTTTACAGCCCTCTGCTGTAATTTGAGGGCCATTATTTGAAGCCAAGAACAGAAACATGGCTGAACTACCCCAGACATAATTTATTCTATCATGAAGGGAGCAGATAGAATGGATTTCTCAACGTCCAATCCTCCCACGGCATTTCTTCCCCAAAGCAGCCTGGTGTCGGGTAATTGGCGGTACCCACTCTTGTTCTGTTCTTGGTCATGATCAAGATCAAGAAGAGCTGATTATAGCCTTCTGCCTAATAGCCTTTCACTTCTTAGACCCCTAGGCTATATCAGCAGCCGCCGATGTTTCTCAGACATTTTCTCCCCTCTGCAGTACTGGCAGGAAGGGCGGTAGGGCGAGGGCTCTTCTGCACATGCTCGGTTGTAGTCTCTGGAAGGACTACATGAGATCAGAAGCTAGTGACCATAAGACTCCAGAGCATCATATTTCGTTTGCATATGACTCAAGTTTACAGGGATCTTCTAGAATGTTTTGTCTTGTCCATTTTTATCAGTAGAATGTAGAGAAATTCAGAGATACTGGCTTTTTAATA
Source organism: Alexandromys fortis (assembly GCF_014885135.2). Lineage (NCBI taxonomy): Eukaryota > Metazoa > Chordata > Mammalia > Rodentia > Cricetidae > Alexandromys > Alexandromys fortis. The sequence goes on along the minus strand of NW_026068012.1, from coordinate 4,386,827 downwards.
CAGTCAGGTTTGGGGCAGTTCCAAGTTATGTAAGGAAATGGCACATGTACACACACACACACACACACAAACACACACACACACCTGTTGGATGACTTGGGTTCAGGTATAATGGCAAGGAAAGAATTCAGGGGCTGGAGAGACAATTCAGTGCTCACCAGTACATAATCCTCTTGCAGAGGACCCATGCACACGTGTCAAGTGGCTTACAACCACCTGTAACTTCAGCTTTAGGGGAGCCTCTGGCTTCTGCAGGCACCTACACTCATGTGGACATACCCCAACATAGACATACATAAATACATATCATTAAAAATAACAAAAATAAAATCTTTTTTTTTTAAAAAAGAGTTGTTTATTTATATGAATGGGTGTTTTGCCTACAAGTACATCTGTGTAACACATATGTGACTGTTGCCCCTGGAGATCAAAAGAGGGAACTGGATTTCCTGGAACTAGAGTTACCTGTTGTGAGCCACCATGTAGGTGTAGGAACCTAACCCTGGTCCTCTACAAGAGCAGGAAGTGTCATTCACCACTGAGCAATCTCTCCAGCCCCTGAAAATACAATCTTTACAGAAATAAAAAATAAAAAGTCAGCACTGTCTTCAGAAGCATCAACCCATGCATCATAGAGGGGCCAAACGACAACCTTCAAGGGTTGATTCTTTTCCATGGTAGATTCCAGGGACTGAATTCCAGGCCTGCTAAACCAGCCAATTTGCCCCAGTTCTCAGGAACCTGAGTTTTGCAAGTATGCGGGGAGTTCAGGACTCTTACACCATAAACTAAGGCCTGGGTTGTCACTGTCTGCTTTAAATTAGCACAGGCTGTGTGGCCTTGGGTTCTGTTTCTGCAGAGAAGCAGACATTTGAGAACATCACAGGACTCTTAGCCTGTAATGTGTGCTTACAGACAAGCTATCAAGCCCTCATGGGTGGTTGGAGTAAAAAACTTTTATTTTCCCCCTCTTCTTGTTGTGTGTTTGTGTGTGTGTGTGTCCGTCCTTGTACACCTCAAGCTTAAGGATTCAGAGTAGATTTTATCTTTGATATTGACTTTGCCTTTTCAGGTGAGTGCCTGGTGTTGGTAATTAATCCAGGTTGAAGTGTACTGGGTAGCCTTTTTCAGAAGTTTTGTTTGCTGAGTGTTCTTAGGTTTTAACCAGGTCTTTCTTACATGTTCTGGATCTTCACTGGGTCTGTAGATATCACTCTTATTTTTATCTTACATAGATTATCCAGGGAATGTATACCAGATTTTTAAAAACTATTTTACCCAGCCATGGAGTTGGTCCTCAGCTCCAAAAAAAAAAAAAAAAAAAAAAAGCAACAATGCTTATGGATAGAAATAGTGATCAGCATGGGGGAAGAGGTGGGGAATGGGCTTAATTTTAAAGAACTAAGTAACCAGATATGACATACCTTCAACGGACTGAGTTCAATTCCTAGCACCGAGAATTAGGTGGCTCACAACCCTGTGTAACTCCAGCTCCAATGTCTTTGGCCTCCAGAGGCACATGCATTCTCAAGCACACCCACACAAATCTACATAATTATATATATTTAATAAACATCATGTATCTATAAAAGCTCAAACAGTGGAGACAGAGAATCTCCCAGAAGCTCGAAGGCCAACTAGCCCGGAGTATATGTATAGCAGCAGAAAGACTACCTCAAAAACATGGTGGAAGGAAAGAACTGCATTCCTAAAGTTGTTCTCTGACTTCCACATGCTGTGGCACAAGAGATACCCTCACTTACGTACACATCAAACACACACACACTAATAAAAAATCAACTGGGAAGATCACAAACAGAGACAAAAGCTGTGCCAACAGATGTATAAATTGTATTTTTGAGAAAAGACACAGGATGAATGAGACATGACTTTTTCAGGCATGAATCTGTCTTATTTCTTGGGTCTCCACATAAGGGCAAGCCTATGAGATCAAGTGGGAATTTAGCACCAAAATAGACAGCTGGGCCTTGTAAGCTCCACACTGATGGGAAGCTAACGAGCTACCAATGAAGTCCTGTGGAGAGAGCGAGCTGGGTACTGAAGCTGTGATAGTTTTGTTCCCCTAGAGATGTGTCTAACCCAGCCAGCTGTAGTTAGCAAGGATCCTGTTTGGCTTGATTCTAGTCCTGAGGCTGTAACACCATAGACTGAGTGTTTTATAAACAGTAGGAGTTGGTCTGGCAAGATGGCTCAGTGGGTGAAAGCATTTGCCTTATAAGTTAGAGAACATGAGTTCGAGATTGACGCCTGAAAGATGTCATCTAACCTCTACACAGGTGCCATGATATGCGTGGACCTGAACACACACACACACACACACACACACACACACACACACACACACCACACTCACACCATAGATCAAAAACAAAAATTAAAAACAACCAAAAGTAACAGGCTATTTGCCTCAGTCCAGAATGGAAGGGTCACATCTGCTGAGGGCCTCTGGCTGCTTCCTAACATAGTAAAAAGCATCACACAATGGGGTGAGACCCTGGTGTAACAAATCCACTGAGCGGGTCTGGAGAGATGGCTCAGTGGTTCCAGAGGATCCCCCCCCGTTATATTCTCGGCACCCACGTGGCACCTCACAACTGTCTGTAGCTCCAGTTCCAGGGGATCCAACACTAGACATACATGCAGGTGAAACACCCATGCATATAAAATTTAAAATGAATAAATTTTAAAGAAAAGAATGAAAACAAATCTACTCAGTTATGACGGTATCCATCTGTTCCAGAGGGCAGAGTTCTCCTGACCTGATCATCTCTTAAAGGCCCTGCCCCTCAACACCATTGCCAAGCCAAAGGGATTTCTACATAAGTTTGGAAGGAACATTCACACCCTTGCTGTGACATACTAGATTAATGTGGCCTTGTCAGGGGCTCCATCCTTATAAGAAGAGGGAAGCTGGGACAGAGCTAAGTGCTGGAAGAAATAGACCCGAGAAGTGCAAGTATAAGTATTTTTTAAAGATTTTTTTATTGATTTTTATTGAGCTCTACAAGTATAAGGTATTTTTTAAGGACTTGGGAGCCAAAATAGGAAATCCCAGGACCCAAAATGCCTGGATTTCAACCAAAGATTACCAAACATATGAGAGGCTAAAAGAGACACAAAACAAGGAGAAAAAAAAATCAATGGACTGAAACGAACCCAGAAGCTGTAAAGATGTTAGCACTAACAAAAAGTGAGGTTTTCAGTAATAATCGTATGACATATGTCCAATAAACCAAAGAGGCTTGGGAAATTCATTTATTTGTTGAAATAGAGTCTAAGTTGCCACAATAGGCCTAAAACTCATAGAGATCCACCTGCCTCTGTCTCCTGAGGACTGGACTTAAAAACCTTGCTACCACATCTGGCTGAAAAGTTTGTTTTTAAAGACCTCCACGGGGCTGAGGATGTGGCAAGGCTGGGAGATTGTTTGCCTCGCATGCGGAAAGCCCTGGATTCTGTTCCCAGCAACACGTGAACTCCGTGGTGGAGCCCAGCTGCAGACTCAGCACTCAAGAGGCAGAGATCAGAAGCCCAAAGTCACATTTAAAGATGCATTTCATAAGCAATCCAAATGCAGGGCTGTCACACTGCAGGGCAGACTGCCCCCGCAGATACCACAACACTGAGTTCTGCAAAGTAGGGCCGTTTTTAGCTCCACTTTCCAAGTTTCAGAGGGAGAAACTGAGGCACCACAAGATACTCATGTAATCTTGGGATGTATTCTGTTCCCGCTTCCAGCTGGGTTCCAGTGTTGTTACTGAGGCACAGAGGAGAGACCCAGAAACAGCAACCAGGCCACCGCCAGCAGGAGTCGGGGTCTTTTGTTGGGTGAATGAGAACTCTGGCTGGAGTTTGGTGGGCTCTTCAGGCCACTGTGCAGAAGGCCAAGCATCCAGTCTGCGGTTCTCAGCACAGCCGGCAGGTGGCGCCCAGGTGGTGCTAGGGACTAGAAACTGGCACAGCTGTGTGGGTTGTGCGTGAGAAACAGAACCCTGAGAGCCTTTTTTCCCAAACAGACGGAGAAAAGTCTTGGCCGTCGGTGTGTGATTGAGCATTGATATGAAGGACCCCTTTGGCAGAGCCGCTGTGCTGAGGACTCAACGGGGTGACTCACGCTGGGGCAGGCGGACAGCCTCCTTTCCTCGGAACAGCAGCCGGCTCGGGAACAGCACACCTAGCCTCGCTCCTGCAAGGCGGTTCCCCTCTTGATCACCAAGGTCGGAAGACCTCTGTACTTGTGCGCACGACGTACTGCTGCAGAGGCAGCGGCCACAGGCTTTTACTGGGGCTTGTAAATGGATTTCCAAATTCAAGGAAAACAATCACAAAACAGGCTGCAAAGGAGTAAACTTAACTATTCGAGGGAAGCAATGGCTCCATCCCTAGCACCCTATAAAATGGGCATTCAGGAGGTAGAGACAACAGAATCAGAAGTTCAAGTCATCTTTGGTACTTCTTTAGAGGTTGCCAGCAAGTCTGGGCTACACAAAAAACAGCCTCCCACCCCAGATTCAAATGAGTCTAATCAGTTCAGGGAATAAAAGGCTCTTTTGGTTCTAGAAATTGTGGTCCAAGCAAAACAAAACCCTCAAGATCTCATGTTCGCTGGGGCTTTCTAGAGAAACAGAACCAATAGGAGATGTGCCTATGGAACACGTACATGTCATGCATGCTCCTCACTTACTGTGAGAATGTCCCAGAGAAATCACAGGAAGTTGAAAAATATCATACATGTTGCGAATGTATTGAATACACCCTCCCGACCTTAGCCTTGTCAGACTTTCTTAAACATACTCTAAACACTTAAATCAGCCTACAGCCAGGTGGACGGCGAGTGTGCAATATTTCATATTATTGAACAGCGTCTCTCCCTGTACTCAGGGACAATCAGGTGCACTGCTGTGTGCTTGATTCTGTTCTGTGATCCTACCAGGTCCCCCATCCCATTCCCATCAAAACCAGTTTAAGGACTGTAGAAACAGCTTGCCACTCAATTCTCTCCTGTATTCCCATCTGGTCAGTCATCAGAACACCAAGGAGGCACATGGTTACCTCTTGTGCTGCCAGCTCCAAGAAGTGGGGTCAGCCATCTTTAGAGGACACATGACCTTAGAACTCTACACTAGTGAAAAGAAACCAGGCTCACTGGACCACTCAAGGTTGGACCCAATGAACCTGCCCCTGCCTGAAGTCTCCATGCAGTACTGGCCGGCCCTGGGCTAGATTCTGGACCCTGTGCTGGACCGCTCCAGTTGGAGATAGAACTGCAACTTTTTTCTGGCCACTAAGAACACCTTTGAAGGTAGACTCAGACCTGTTCACCACTACCCAGGGTGGTTCCCTGAAAAGCAAAGGGGCTTCTAGGGTACTCCTGTGGGTGTGTGAGGGGAAGGTCTCACATACCCCTTATTTGCCCTGTTTTGATTCCCCTCACATGTAGGTAGTAGGCCCATCAGTCATATTAGCTATTGCCACCGCTAAAACCTTCCTGTTCCCCTTTCTCCTTCTTTCAAAGTAATAGCAGCTGATGTTGAAAGGCTGGGTCATTTCTCCTCTGTTCATCTTGGTATCACACACACTGGAATGAAATCTAAGGCTTTGAGGTTTCCAGGGTTTTCTCCATATTTTCACTGGTGTCCTGCAAGTGGCCTGTGCTTCTCTGTCTGTCTTTGGAGCCATGCAGTTTGTGTTCCTGCTCTGGAAACGCTAGACTCTGTTCCCTGAATGAGCCCTGAGCATCCTGTGTGACGCCAGTGGAGGTGGGTATCATGGCCTGCCCTCTGCTGCCACAGTGAGAGTGGGTGTTCGGAAGTATGAGAAAGCCTTCAGGGCACACGATCATCCTTCCAGAAGTGTGTGTCTTTGGGAAGCAATTGGCCAGGTATTTACAAAATCACTTCAAAAAGTGACAACAAAGAGAGAAAGGAGAAGCCGCAGCCATGCAATTAAACAGTGTTTAAGGATACATTTGAGCATTGGCTTGGTAGTCAACTGAGTCATACAGGCAGAAGAGGACAGCCCAGACTTGCAGTGAACATCAGCGCAGAGAACTCACCTTGAGGTAGTGGGAGAGTTCAAATCTGGGAGAGAGACAGTTATGCATGCTAGAAACGTATAAACTTGGCACTTTCAGTGCAAGGTTGAGATCATTCCTTGTTTGGTTTGGGTTTGTTTGTTTGTATATTTATTTGGTTTTGAAGATGAGGTCTTGCCCTATTGCCCTGTCTGATCTTCCTGCTTCCATCTTCTGAGCGCTGGGATGCTAGGATTGCAGGCATGCCCCACCATGCCAGGCAGTATTAGTGAATTCCTTTTGATGATGTCATCTCTTTGCATAGTTGGGTTTTCAGAGATTGCTATGATACAGAATGAGTGCAAACTAGTGTGGGGTAAGAGCAGGCCCAGTGTGGTTCCCACGCTGGGAGAAAGTACGCCTGCAGCTCTCTCACTATGAAGCCCTGTCTGGACTAGAGCTCACTGTGTAGATCAGGCTGGCTTTGAACTTGCAGTCATCTTCCTGCCTCTTTTTCCGTGCTGAGATTCCAGGTGTGTATCATCTTCCCTACTGAAAAAATATTAATTACCAAGTTTTTTGTTCTTTTAGACAAAGTCTCATGTGGCCTGAACTGGGGCCCGAACTCACAGCACAGCTAAGGTGGCCTTGAACTCCTGATCTTCCTAGGGCTTGGAGATAAGTGTGCACCACTACAGCTGGCCCACACGGGATTATTGTTTTCTTCTTTTCAGGGTTAGAGATGGAATCCAGAGTTGAACACAAACAAGTCAAGTGCGCTCACACTGAGTTGCACACAGCTCTTCCTTTAAGTTATATGCATTAACTTTGTGACGCCCTACTAAGTGGTTAGGGTGTAATTTTATTTTAGTAGTGGTAAAATTCACAGATTACAAAATTAACTAATGAAAAACGAGCAACCCACCTGGTGAATTCAGAGATGTACAACTATCACACTCTAATTCCTTTTCGTTGTCGTTGCTTTTCAAGGCAGAGTTTCTCCGTGTGGCCCTGGCTGTCCTGGAACTTGCTCTACAGACCAGGCTGGCCTTGAACTCAGAAAACCAGACACCTCTGCCTCTCAAGTACTAGGATTAAAGGTGTGCACCACCACTGCCCAACTATGCTCTCTAAAACACAGTTATAGATATAAAGGAAATCTCACTCCTCCTAAGAAGCAATTCTCCTCTCCTAACAGAGCTGACTTCCTGCCCCTATGAACCCATCTACTGTGAACATGTTATCTGAATTGGTCATGCAAATCGTGTGTGTGTGTGTGTGTGTGTGTGTGTGTGTGTGTGAGAGAGAGAGAGAGAGAGAGAGAGAGAGAGAGAGAGAGAAAGAGAGAGAGAGAGAGACTTCTGTCACCTCATTTCTTTCTTTGAGGATCACCTGTATGGCATACATCCGAACTTTAAACTTTTTAAATTAATTAATGCATGTGTATGCATGCGTGTGTGTGTGTGCGCGTGTGTGTGTGTGCGTGCGTGTGTGTGTGCATGTGTGTGTACATCGTTGTGCCGTGGCACTGGCATGAAAGTCACAGGACTACTGTTGGGAATCAGCTCTGTCCTTTCATTTTGTTTTTGAGGCAGGGTCTCTCTTGTTTCTGTGCTGTGTGCTCTGGCCTAACTAGTTCAGGAGCTTCTGTGAGATTCTCCTGTCTCTGCCGTTTACTTACTGGGAATACAGATGGAGGTCACATCTCGGCTTTTATGTGAGTTCCGAGGTCTAACTCAAGTTGTTAGGCACTAGCTAGGAAGCCTTCTTCTCAGCCCCAGACTTTACCCCTTTCAGTATCTGTGTGGTTATTTCAGTGTGGAGGTGTGGCAGCTGGTTTATTCACCCAAGCATTGTTGAACATGGAGGTAGTTTCTACTCTATGCTGCTATGGACAATACATTATATTCATATTTTTGTTTGAATATTTGTTTTTTAGTTCCTTGGGTATATACCTAAAAAATGGAATTTCAGGGTTACCTGGTAATTTGAGGTTTAATTTTGTAGGAAGTACCAAGTTCTTTTCCCATATCTTAGAAACTGTTTAGTTCTAACTACCTAACAAATGAGACTATCAGATACTGCTTTTGATCTGGGAACACTAGACAAAGATGGCCAGGATGAGGCACCTCAGGTAAAGTGCATCTAATCTGGGGGAGTAAATTCAGTAGCTCCTAGGCATCATGGGGTCCCCAAGCAGACTTCCCTTGAAGAGCTAGTTAAATGCAGAGGCCTCAGGGTACTGGGGGTGGGGGTGGGGGGGTGGGCTCTAATCCCACACTCCCACTGGCTCCAAGAAGGTAAGTCAGTCTAGTAGGAGGGGTTCCTGGACCCTCTGTTTTGTTTTTGTTTTGGGGAACTATCTCACAAAGCCTAGACTGGCCTCTAGTTTGCTATGTCGTTGAGGATGGACTTCTGATCTTCCAGTGTGCAGAGATTGGTTTATATAGATCTGGGGGCTCCATCCTTGAATTTTACACACACGTTAGCACTCTACCTGCTAGGTTTCTTCCCTAGACCTGGGATGAGGACTAGGAACCCATCTTTAAGGAGGCATAGGTGTGAAGGAGTCTGAGGAGTGGGACATCGTCAGCATGGTTATAGCTTCACACCACCCCCTGCAGGAGACTGCAAACTCCTAGGACAGTCGGCTGTCTTCCTGGGGTTAAGGCTCTGGGGCAGGGAATGAATGAAAGTTCTCTAGAAGATCCTGGGAAAGACAGATGGGAGTGGTGGTGATCTGGGGCCAATGAGGGTGGAGTCTCTGAGAGGGGAGTGTTTGTGTAAACAGAAAGTATTTGCTTGACAAAGAAGCGGGGCGTCCGAGAGAGTAGTCTCAGCGCTTAGCCCCAGGGGGGCTCCTGGACACCTACCCAGACCTCTCCCAACCCAAGTCTTTAGAATTAAGGCAGACAGAAACCCTGCCAAGAGCAGGCTGGATTCTTTTAGAAATACCATACTGCTCAAAGCAAGCCTAGAAGTCTCAAAGACAACCTTGCAAGTTGTGGCAGGAAGGAAGCTAGGGGGTGGGGTGGCTTCAGGATGCTTCTTAGGCTCCAGGCTCCTGGGTCTTCAAGACTAACTGCATCCCAGAGCTGTGATCACTCTAGGGAGCCTGAAGTTCACAAAGTTGAAAATTACTGTTTAAAGCCTCTTAGCCCAGATACACACCAGGAGTAGGAAATGACCACCACTGTTTAGCTGCCATCTGGTAGTGCTGGTGTTCAAACTATCATCTCAGGGCTACATGTAGGCCTATCCTGAAGCGGGTGCTATTCTCCCACACCTGAGTATCTGAGGGGTGTGCTCGTTCTGTTGCTGTAACAGTCTTGGGACCCTATTCCAGGTAGGATGGCCACAAGCCCAGAGTCCTTTGCTCTAGTATCCTGGAAAGCTTAATTGTGTCCTTCCAGGAAGATACTAAAGGCAACTCCCCTGTCCTCTTCAGGATCCTCTGCCTGCCTCATTGGTTTGGGCATAGTGATAAATGGCCCAGATGAAGCAGAACTCACATCCAGACATGTCACCCACTTTGGCAGCTAAAGGGTAGGATACGCATTGGGAGGGTGGGGGAACTTCAAAACATGGGCAGCACCCGCACCTCAAGTGCCTCATTGGTGAGCAAACTCTCCTCTGAACACGGTGCTGCCCATATCAGATTCATTAATGTTTCAGAAATCCTTCAGCTGCCTCCTAGTTCTGGGGCACAGAACTCGCATTATTGCTCCCTGAGTATTTTTCTTCTAATCTGTGCATTTGTCTTTAGACCCACAGTGTTTAACTCACAACTTTACCTTCCTACTTGGAGACGTCAGCTTCACCTTCTGGTGAGTGATCCTCCAGCAGGATCCAGGCCCTGCCTTCCAGAGACAGTCCCCTTTCGCAAATTAGCAGACTGTCAGAAGGGAGGGCTAAACCTAGTGACGTATCTGGAAGAGGGAGGATCCAAGGCCAGTTCCATGCTGTGATCTAGGTCCTGATGGGGGCTGGCTGTTTTGTTCTCCCTGGGTTCCAGTTTCCATATGCAGCCTGCAGCAGGCACTCCATAAATATTTGTTGAGTGATGCACACAGATGATTAAATAAATGAAATTGGAGTGTTTTATTACTTGACTGCTATGGGCTGTTAGTCACCCCCTCCCTGGTGTTGAGAAGGCAGGGTGAGACTAGCAACTTGGGGAGAAAAGGCACCCAGAGTTGTACCCCGGAAATGAGTGCCATGACTCATTTTCTAGTCAATTCTTTTTTTCTCACGAAAATAATGACTATGTTTACTTTCAAGTTATTTTTATCTATTGAAAAAAAACCCAATTATTCTTAAAGAGTTAGCTTAGACATACTTGTATTTGCTATAGATGAGTTTAAAGTGATCTGCTGCCTTGGACTCAGAAATTTGTGGAGAAGGAAGGCTGTGTCTATAGCTCCCAGGAGACCCATCCCCACCCCGAAGCAAGCATGTGGTGCTAGGGCTATGGGCTCTTCCACTGGGAAGCCAGATGGGAGGCGGGGATCAGGGGAGAAGGCCCAGTCATCAGCTATAACTTGGGGAGGCCTCCCTCTCAGATGAGAAATCTCCAGCATTCATGTCCTCATAACGCCCCTCTTCTCTTCCCGTGAGGCCATTATTCATCTGCTTTGGTGAGGAATAGCATGAGTGTTGCCGAAGGTGGGGAAGTCACGGGCACTTCCACCTCTGACCCAGCGTCTCCCCAAAACTGAGAATTTTCCTGAAGGTGGACACGTCTACTATCCTTCCTTTCCCAAGCCATCTGTTTACCTTTAAAAAGTCACTTTTCTCCATAATGAACTTTCTGTATTTGAAATGGAGAATTATTTCGTACATTTGTGTGTATGTGTGTGTGTGTTTAAACCAAGGTCTCACTCTGCAGCCCAGCTTGATCTCAAACTCGAGGTGATCCTCCTACCTCAACCTCCTCAGTACTGTGATTACAAGCTTGAGCTATAGGGCAGGGATGATTGAATTTTAAGGAGCCAGTTGCCTCCTAAGAGGAGTTCTGTGAGAAAGCAAGACGCAAGTGGAGTGGAAAACCAATTCAAGAGGTTAGGTACTATATAACTCTTTAATATAAACAAATGCTTTCTAAAAAAAAAAAAAAGAAGAGGGAAAGAAGAGAAAAGGAAGGAAAGAAAGATTAGTTAGTGATCACCAGGGACTAAGAATGCAGTTACAAAAGGTACCCAGAAGGGCACCGAACGTCCTGTTTCTCGGCTGGTGTCGGGTACACGAACTGACCCAGACGGTAACACCGTGTAGGACTCAGCGTCCGCAAACGAAGACACACACTACCGGGGAAACCTGAGCAGCTCGGCGATCGGATCTAAGTCCACGTCCCAGTTAAGAGACTCTATTTACTTATTTGCAGTGTTTCAGAGTGGCAGCTCTGTGACTAGCGAACTCCGTACGTACTGTACTACACCTTCGGTGAGAAGCCGGCCAGCCGCAGCACCGGGCGTCTGGGTCGGGGGTGGACCCAGACTCGGCGGGGCGGGACGGGGACGAGCGTCGGAAATGACGTCAACGGGCGGGGCGCGCACCTGAGCACCTGGGCGGTCGCGGTGGAGCCGGGCAGCGGCGATCCGCACGCGATGGAGGGCGAGGGCCGGGGCCGGTGGGCGCTGGGGCTGCTGCGCACCTTCGACGCGGGCGAGTTCGCAGGCTGGGAGAAGGTGGGCTCGGGCGGCTTCGGGCAGGTGTACAAGGTGCGCCACGTGCACTGGAAGACGTGGCTTGCGATCAAGTGCTCGCCCAGCCTGCACGTCGACGACAGGTCAGCGGCCGGGTGGGGCCGGGCTGGATGCGGGGGGCTGCGCGCTACGCGAGGATCCGGGGAGCAGAGTTCGCTGCCCTCAGGCCACGGGCCCCTCGCAGCTCCGGAGGTTCTGGGATCCGGAGCTGGCCCGGCGTGGTGGCCCCGAGCCCTGCGAGGCGCGTCGGGCTCGCCCGGGACCCACCTAGGCGCTGCGGTCCGCGCCCGGCTTAGAGAAATTGCCGTGTGGGCCTCCGCGCTTTGTGAATGAGTTAGATTTAGTTCCACTTACTAATTTTCGTTGGAGAACAAATTGATGTAAGACCGTAATTATTTCGATCGGAAGCACCGGCTGGGCTCGTGTGAGGCATCCGCGCCGCTCAGCCGCTTCCAGGGCTCCGGGTCCATTTTGGGTCCGGGATCTGATTCCGCCCACCGCTTTTCTCCGCAAACCTTAGTTTTAGGGGACTTGGGGTGGAAGCCGAGGGAGGATGTCTTGCTTTGACACTGGCAGTTGCTCCCCCTCCACCCCCGGCACCCTGGACCTTTGTCCCTCCTAGCGGATTGTAAAGCGATTGGAAAGGACTCAGAGTTGAGCCCGGTAAACCCGACAGCTATTGTGGTCTGTGGGTGAACTCGGAGATGAGGTGCGAAGCAGATTCTTGAAAAGCATTTTCCCCAGATTGCACTGTTTACGTTGGGTGGTGATAGTTTATGTATGAGCCGCAAAACAGCACGTTTAAATGGCTTATTCTTTAACCAAGCTGACATGGACGTAGTATTTGCATTTTACCAGTTTAAGATCCCTCCTAAACCCCATTGAGCCGTGGCTGTGTGCAGGACCTGCCTTAAACCACAGGAACTCTGGACTCCAGCTTGACTGTGGAGTGGTGACCATGGCAGTACCCGAGTACCCGAGTGGCACTAAGGAGGATGGTTTATTATCGGTATATCACTCCATTTACACCTCATCCCTCTCCCGACTGTGTCAGAAAGCTCTTGGGCGTTTTGTTGTGTGCTTGTTTGCTTTTTGCTATAAGCCAGTTTTTCTTAGAAACTGTGGTACAGTGAGGACTAGTGTCTAAAATCACCATGAACATTGCCATGCTGTGTAAACCTTCCTCCAACCCAGCCCTTGGGACCTTCAGGCCAGGAGAGACCCTGTGGTTATTTTGGTGAAATCCAAACCGTTTTGAATAGCAGCCAACAGTTATTTTCTCAAAGGTGAAATAAAAGAACTCTTCAGGGGTGATTTTTATGCCCTTAGAACTTGCGGGGAATTGTGTTTTCTAGGCAGAGTAAATATTATTCACCGTCAAAGACAACACAGATTTTGGATATTGCAGGGTAAACGTGAACCACCCCAGGTATCAATATACTGCGCAGTCCTCCAGTCCTCAGGTCTTGTCTTTTGGGTGGCCAGGTTGCAGGGAGGGTTTTTCCACTTGCAGAGAGCCTGTGTTGAAGTGTGTGTCCTTTAACTGCAAACGCCTTTCTTCCCTGCCTGTGGTGGCTTGTCCGCAGCACCCAGCAGGAAGTACTCGGTCACCAGGTCAGGCTGGCTGCCTTTTGCGCTTTTGTTCTGTGGAAGTGACTTCTCCCACCCAGACCACATTTAGGTGTTTAAGCTCCTGTGGTGTTTAGGAACTCACATCAATTCCCAGGCTGGGAAATGCTAAGGAATTCACTTGGTTCTGAGCGACCTGTTGCCTTGCAAGCTAGCCAGCCTGTATCTGAAGCTTGAAACAGCTGTTGAGAGAGGCTAACTTTTCCTGGGCTGTTGTGGTGTATAGTCCTGCTAATTGCAAAGTGTTACCGAGAGGAAGAAACAAGAGTTTTCTTAGGGGCTTTGTGTGCAGCCCCCAGCCAGAGAACACTGCGTCTGCTCTGCCGGATCTTCACCTCAGAGATAAGAGCATTTAAACATGGCCTTGGAGGATAATTTTATTGAGGTTTGAGAGAAGGAAACAATAGACCAACAAGCAGTCCATCTGCCTGGCAGCTTAGACAAAGAGAAAGTCCTACTCTCTGAATTAAGAGGTCATGCGGGCAGGCTCCGCAGTGGACCTCCGTAGTGGGCCCACTACATGGGCAAGGGGTGAGAGGGGAAGGACTTCAGATGGAGAATGGGCGGCCAGCCTGTCAGCGTGAACAGGCTTAGTAAAGAAAGGAAAACTGGAAGGCACACCAGTGAGGACCTACAGGCAGCTGCCCCAAAGGAGGGGCTTCCCAAGCATCACATATCCATCGTTAAGGGGGTAATTATTTCCCTCATCTCCTTCACACGCTTTCAGGTGTCTCGTGTTTCTTGAAGTCAAAGCTTCTTGAGAGATCTTTTTCTGTCTCGATGCTTGACAGGCCCTTTTGGGTTAATTCTGAAGGGAAGGACAATTGTTTGTCTTTGCAGTCTTGTTTTCTTTCGGTCATTAGGAAGCGTCTACGGACAGGTAGAACAAAGTTCTTTTGACCAGAGTAAACTGAAAAGAATGAAAGAAACTGGCCATGGTGGTGCACGCCTTTAATCCCAGCACTCAAGAGGCAGAGGCAGGAGGACCAAGGCCAGCCTGGTCTATGTGGTGAGTTCCAGGACTCTGTAGAGCAGTGGCTGTCAATCTTCTTAATGCTGTGACCCTTCAATACAGCTCATTGTGTCGGTGACCTCCACTCATAAAATTATTCCGTTGCTACTTCTTGAATCAAAGTATTTTGCTACTGTTATGAATCAAATGTGACTATCTGATGTGAATGCAGGATATCTGATGTGCAACTCCAAAGGGGCCTTGACCAACTGGATGACAAACGCTGATACAGAAAGACCATGTTGTTGTTGTTGTTGTTGTTTTTAAAGTTAAAGAAAAAAACAATGTAAACCAGCCATAGCTGCCAAGAGGAAATAGCTTCCCCCCCCCCATGGGTCTCAACAAAGACCTGCTTACTTTACTTCTAAGGAGTGTCTGTTGTACTTCCCCAGGGGTACTGGAGGTGGTGTCCAAAGCTGATTGAGGGCCAGGGTCCATCCACGGTCACCTTCAAGCCAGCTAACATCTACCTCTGCTGCATAGTGTATAGCTATGTCCTTTACCTGCTGCCTGGGGGTGAGGGGGTCACTTTAGCCACAGCTCTGGGCCAGTCCTGTTTTTACTGGCCAAGGCTGTTCACCCTGCACGATGCCTGGGAGTCTCTTGGCCCTTAGCAGCTGCCCAGGCAGGCCCCAGCCTTTACCCGTTCTGTGGTTCGTGACCCTCCATTTCTGCTCTGGGAAGGTGGGGCCTTAATCAGGTCTGGGACACTATAAAGCCTCTTGTGAAATTTCTGCCAAGGCAGGGACATTTAGAGGACCTTGACACAATTCATGAGTGACTTTCCACTGATCCGATTTCTCCTCTTGGGAGAAAGTCCCATTGTTTGGCTTTGGGGAAAGGGCTGTCTTCACTTACTGGCTATCACTTGTGAGGTCACAAGTACCGGGAGGCAGACCTGCTGGCACCCTTAGAACAGAATGATCCAGAGGCCCCATGCGTCTCTCTGATCCCAGCTAAGGAGCTCAGAATAACAAAGTCCCTGGCACAGGGGCCCAGGAGCTGCTAAGGCAGAGTTGGGCCTCAGCTAGTTAGGGCGAGCCCGAGCAAACCCCAGCTCTGTAACTACAGAGCTGACAATTGGACAAGCCTGATTCTTGTCAGTTTTAAAAATAGCAGTGTGGGAACCCCTCTGAGGCTCCTGGGAACATAATTGGAGTGGTGTGCAGGAGCCTAGCGGAGAGGCTGAAATACTGTTCTCCCAGCAAAGCTTCCCAGGTTCCCTGGCAGCTGTTACTGAATCCTCCCCTACTCCCCTGTTCCCTGAAGGCATCAAGCTCATTCATGGCTGGTCTTAGGTTCGCTTTCCCTTTTTCAGTAATGCAACCCTCCGCTCTTACCATCCCAGGGTCTTTGGAATTTCTTGCTGAGCTGGCAGGCAGAGGTATGGCTTCTGTAGAACTCCTAGAAATGATGGATGTCTGCTATCGTTGACTTTCTTCTGTACTCTGATTTTCTTCTCGGTGGGAGACCACATTATGCTAGGTGTACATGGGACGTGGGAGAACTATTGTAAATGCTTTTAAAAAAGTTTCTTGGGCTTAATCTTAGTAATCAGGAAACTGAGATAGGAGGATTGCCGTGAGTTCAAGGTCAGCCTGAGCAAAAAAAGAAACTTGTGGGGGAAGCTGGGGCTACCACTTTCTGGTTAAGTCCTTACCTGGCCATGTGAGCTTCTGGATTTAGGAACCAGTGCTGGCCCCCCCCCCAAAAGTGTCTTTAGAGATTGTAACTCTAACCTGGTCCTGCTTGTGCCCAGGTTTTCTAAGTAGAACCCCAAAATGGGTGAGAATGGGGCAGAGGTGCCCTTTTCTTTCCTCTCAGAGACTGAATTAGCGCCCCTCTCCCAGGGACAAAAGAGGTGAGAATGTAACCCCAGCCTTCCTGCACCATGTAGAAGCAAAGATCAAGTTGTGTTTTAAAGAACCTGGCGTTAGTGGGTTCCTGGGCCCAGAAACATTTTGTTCACTGTGAGCAGAAAGAAGAGAATGGAACAGAATGGCGACCAAGAGCAGGCCCTGGGCTTGCCATCCATGATCTCTGCCCCACCCAGGCATCCAGGCTAGGGACAAGCTGGAAAATCCCTCCAGGTTTTAAAACAATGGTAACAATTACAAATGTACAGTTCCTTCTGTGTTATCAATACTAGTCAGAAATACTGCTTGTGAGAAAGGTGTATTTTAAATGATAAGAACCAATAACACAAAAATCATGGATTCTATATATTTTAGAGTTCTTTGGCCTCTCCCAGGCTAGGAGCTGGCCCGGTTTAGACTCATGGAGTGGCAGGTGCTCCTGATAACACCTAAAGGCTGGAGCTTCCTGCCCTAAGTGGTGGCCCAGGTGGCATGTTGGTGTTTGAGTTCAGAAGACAGATAATAAATGCTTTGAAAAGTTTTTCTGGATGTCCCAGGACTCTGCCTCAGTGCTAGGCTCTGATTTTTGTCCCAGCAAACAGTGGCCATTTTCCAGTGAAGTGCCCTGAAGCTTGTAGCCCTGGTCCAGGGTGTGTGTGGGGGGTGATGTCACGAGTTCCTTCCAGCCTTCTGAACAGACTAAGTGGGTAAATGCAGCAGGAGTCAGCTGATTCTCTAGCAGACCTATGGCCCTTGTTCTTTTTAAAGTGAGGCTTGTGTTCTGGAAAGGGCCTGGGCAGAGAGGGAGAACTTGTTGGATTTTGAGTGGTGGGAAGGGTAGAACTAGCTACTGGGAGCTGATTCTAAGAGCTACCAGCAGAAGCTGCTGTGTGTATTAAATCCTTTGGGCAAATAAAGACGTTGGTTAGGTTGACTGAGTAAGGCTGCCCAGTGGAGGGGAAGTGGCCCATGCTGCAGCCAGCCTGCAGACATGAATGCTGCAGCTCCTTAGGCTGGTGATGTACAGGTGTACCTCTTCAGATCACTTGCTGGTGGTTCCCTATACTCAGAAGTGCCGTTGTCTGGGCAGGAAGGATACACACCGGAAGGTGCAAACTGTCTACTTTATAGAATAAAATGAAAGTAGTGGGGTGATGGGGAGGGTTACAAATTATAACTTTCATTCCCCCTCCACCAAGACATGGTTTCTCTGTGTGTAGCCCTGACTGCCTTAGAACATCTTATGTAGACCATGCTGACCGCGAACTCAACAGAGCTCTTCCTGTCTCTGCCTCCCTGGTGCCGGGATTAAAGGTGTGCACCACCACTGCCCAGTTTATAACTTTCTTTCTTAGCACAAAAGAGAGCAAAAGCAGCTGCTGATAGCAGGTCTCAGTTGTGTGTGGGACTGACCACCCCGGGCCTTAGGAGCTCAGCTTCTCCTTCAGGTACCAGCTTTATTTTGATAATGCTCGACCAGAGCATCTAACTTTTCAGGGGCCAGGTTTTCAGATTCTTAAGGAGTATAGGACGAGGACTGGGAGCTTCCCACCCTGTTTTAAACTGTTGGTGTTAGGAGTCTGCCTCCTGTTGGGGTCGGACCCTTGAAATCTTCCAACAAAGAAGGGAGCAGTGGACAGGATCCTAGTGCGAGATCAGTTTATCCACCCAGTTCAGGGGCTCATGGGCTGGCCCTGCACACCTGTACTAGCTACTTTGGGCAGCGTCTCCGGAAGACTGGGACAGCACGCCATGTTAGGCTCTGTTCCGAAGCCATTTAGTGACTCATTCGAGATGCTTCATTGAAGTCAGAGGTCTGCTGCCTGCCACCCCAGCATAGGCTCAGAGTGGGTGCTCGTGGGGACTAAGATGTGCCTGTAGGATTCACACTGGTGGCAACAGGCTGAGCTCTTCAGCCCTTAGAACTTGTGGCAGTTTCCCCTGCCAGAGTGTGATGCTCAGAGGAGCTGCTATTTGCTGTGGTTTTTGGTGCCCACTGCTCTGTCTGCCTTTGTCCTCCCCACCCCCCCAGAAGCCTGGGAGACCCCTTACAGTTTGAAGGGGGAGGCCAGGTTAGGAAGTGACTTGTTAGCACCATTCTGGGTCTTCCAGCAGGCTCCTGTGATTTCCCAACAGGCACTTTAGACCCAGAAGAGCCCCTTTGGGGGAGTAATGAAAACCCAGCTAGTCTCAGGTTACAGGTGGGACTTTGTGCTAGACTGCCTTCTGGGGAGGCCCCAGGGCACCTCAGCCCTTCGAGGCCTATGTGTGGACACCTATGTGTGGACACCGAGGCTGCTCAGTTCCCAGCTCCAACGTGTCTCTCTGGAAAAGGTTCTGGAAGTTTCCTTTAAGGAACTCTTTATTTCTAGAAAGCAGATTTCCTGGCATGGGAACCTCTTCCCAGCTTCCTGGGTGCTTTCTTGTGTGTATTTGGAGAGACACTGACCCAGATCCTATGTAGCTTGGTCACACCCTCTTGGGATGGCGCTTTTTACCCTGAGCGCACTGAGACTTTTGACCCTTGTTGCTGGCACAGACTATTACACAGCAATTCGCATCTGTACAAACACCAGGAATTGACCTTTGGCTGTGGCTGGTGAATGCAGTGAGTGCTTCAGCTGTCTGCGTGCGGAACGAGGAAACAGACCGCAGCCTCTCTGGACATTAGGCATAGAGCTGCCACATGATCCAGCAACTCTGCTTCTGGGCAGATACCCAGAAGAACTCATACAAGGCCTCTCTAGACATTTTTTCCCCCGAAGGTGTAGCATTATTTTCAGGAGTCAGCAGGTAGGAACAGTGTCTTAGTTTGCTGTGATAAAACACTGACCAAAAGCAATTTGTAGAGGAAGGGTTTATTTCATCTTACAGGTTACAGTTTGTCCTAAAGGGAAGTCAAGGCAAGACAAGGACCACGACACAGAAGCTGAAGCTGTGGAAGAGTATTGCTTCCAAGCTTGCTTCCTATGTTTTACTCAATGTACTTTCTTAGGAAACCCAGTACCACCTGCCACGATGTCCTTGAGCCCCCTCCACATCAATTGTAAATTAAGAAAACACCCCCACATGTACAGGTACACACAGGCGCATACGCCTACAGGGCATTTTCCTAATTGAGGTTCTTTTTCAGATGACTCCAGATTATGTCAAGCTAACAAAACAGAAACAAACAAAAAACAAAAACAAAAAAAGCTAATCAGTACAAGTAGTCTTGTCCATAGCCATATGGTTGAATTAACAAAACGTATATTCCCACACCATTCTTGGCCACACAAATGCAACTTGGATGTGTGCAACAATATAAATGAGTTTTGGAAACTCCTCATGAAGGAAGCAGACATAGAAGAGTGATGGAGATGATTCCACCCCTTTGGGGCACCTGGATTCAGAAATAGAAAGATGTGGGGCCTGGTGGGTGTTTAATGGGTGCAGTTTGTTGGGAAGGATAAAAATATCCTGGTGTAAAGGTGATGGTTACATATGGAATGTCCTGTGTTGTCCACTCATGGGTAGTTAGAGGAATATAGACAACCTCTGTGTAACCAGAGTGACCAGTTGTTTGTGCCCTTGGCCAATCTCTGCTAGACTCAATTCTGTTAAGTGTGAGATTAGATGGAGGAGTGACTGAGCCAGTAAAAGAGCTGGACTTAGAACATAAGGTGAGGGTGAAGGTCCTTTGATAGTTTATAGCAGTTTTCCATCCTGACAAGGGATGTGATGTCGCTCCTAGGTATCCAGATAACTGCTAGGCTCTGTCCTCACAGTGACCCCATTGCAGAGGCGGGTGTGAACAGCGTAGGACTACGGGCTCTGGAAGGCCCAGTGTTTAATTATGTGACTGTGAACTTTGCACACGTGTGTGCATTTATCACTTGTATCCTGGCCAGTGGCTAAGTGACAGCTGCATGCTCTCACACCAGTGGGTTTTCTTCAGGGAGCGCATGGAACTTCTGGAGGAAGCGAAGAAGATGGAGATGGCCAAATTCCGCTACATCCTGCCTGTGTATGGCATATGCCAGGAACCTGTTGGTTTGGTCATGGAGTACATGGAGACAGGCTCCCTGGAGAAACTGCTAGCCTCCGAGCCGCTGCCTTGGGACCTGCGCTTCCGCATCGTGCATGAGACAGCCGTGGGCATGAACTTCCTGCATTGCATGTCTCCACCACTGCTGCATCTAGACCTAAAGCCAGCAAACATCCTACTGGATGCCCACTACCATGTCAAGGTAAGGGCAGCGCCTGCCCTGGGGAGGGAAACAAAGTGGTTGTCCCTGGAGCAGAAAGCTTGAAGCCAGGGCCTTTCTTACTTGTAAGACCCACTAGAGTGCCCAGCTGGTTACACTTGATCCGGAAGGGTGACCCTTGTAAACCCGTGGGATTCTCCCCTATATCCTGGCATGTCCTAGGTTCTGAGCACCCTGAAGCAGACCGGAGACTTAGAGGTCGCAGGTCTTATAGTTTTGTGAAATCAGAAGTTGGGCTGTGAACTAGAGAGACCTGTGTCCTTTGATAAAGGAATCCTCAGTGATCTGGGACTATGGATAGGTGGTGGGGTCTGCCGTGATCCTGACAGTCTGTGAAGAGGACTCATTTACCTGTTTGTCTTCTGTTAGGACAGTCATATTGATGTGAGGCCTATAGGGTTTGCTTCTTTGTTTCTTTGTAAGTTTATAAAATACAGTATGAAGAATGAATGACACAGGAAACAGGTGCTGTATGCCTGGATATAAGTTTTGTCAGTTTGCACCAGGTTGCATGGCTTTGGACATGTTTTTTTCCTCTCAATACCTCTGCCTCAACACCAGGGGCAACATGTCTGTCAGGGCCTTTTTCTCATATGACATGCACATGACCTGGGCAGCCTAGGCCATGGACCCACAGTATTGGACACAACCGCCTTTTCTCTCGGTGCAAGAAAGTAGATGGGCGTGAGCGAGGGAATGGGACCGAGCACCCTGGATCAAGCAGTGTTCACACAAGCAACAGTGTCCCCAGCCTCTGTCACTGTGGTGGGTCTGATTGCCTGACACTTCCAGATCCACTCTGCTGGCCTGGCCTTTAGGAGGCTCAGCGTACCACTCGGCTTCTCAGTACACAGTGGCCTGTGGGGCATGCGTGAGGGTATTTGTAGCACTCAGACTCAGCCAGGCAGAGAAACTGATTTCCACTCTGGGCAACAGCCATGGGTTGTGGCTTTGATAGACATTGCTCAGTCATGGCCTTTACATCCTGAAAAGTGAGACAGGATATCACACAACTTAGCATGAGCCAACTCCAAGGTGGCTTTCAGCATCTTCTTGTGATCTGAGTTTCCTGGCATTTGTTTGCTTGTGGCTGGCAGGAATTGGCTTCCATTCTTCCTGGGCAGAACAGGACCTGTGGGCCCAGGCACATTCTTAAGATTGTGGCTGTTCTATATGTAACCTATACCAGAAAAAGAAAACAATAACAACAAGCCCCTTACCTTGGACTGAGACCTCACCACAGAGCAGAGGTGTAGTACGGTCACTTGGTAGCCACAGAGTGGCTAGATTACTCTAGCTGTGGTCGGGAGCAGAGGTTGAAATGATGGCCTCCAGAGATCTTGGCTTGACCCACTGCCGTCCGTTCATGACATCATGACATGTTCAGGAAACCTGCTTATTGTCATACTACCGTCACAGGAAGCCAGAGTGGTTTGTGAAGAGAGGTCGGGTGTGCAGACCGCCCTTGGATACCTGGGACTGGCCTTCACAGGGGCAGGCTCTGCTTCTGTATGCGGTAGGGAGGGTAGCCTTTAGGTGGAAGAAAGAGCTCAGAAAATCATATAAAAACTCTGGGCGTTTGAGAAGAGGTAAGGAAAATAGCAGGCAGTGCTGGATGGTGTATGAACGCTTCTGTGTCTTCAAGAACTGCAGAATGGGAGCTGCCTGACACCTAGTCCTCCCTAGTCCCTTGGGGTCATGAGTCTGGTATAGCCCCCAGTCTCTCTACCCAGGGTCCCTGCAGAGTCCCTCAGGTGCCCTAGGTACAGCCAATATTTCCATCTCGTTCCCTTGCATGCTGCCTTCCTCTCCTGACGGGCATGTGGGTGTCTGAGAGAGCTGTGGTGTGCTTCTGGGGGGGCACAGTACTGTTCTTTTCCAAATGTCATCCTTGTCAGCCAGGAGCTGGGACAAGGACACAGCTCCCCAGCTCTGTCACTTTGCTGAGAGGTGTGGTAAGGAGACACTTTACTTCTGGGTTGTCATTTGGATCAGTGAGGGTGAGTGTTCACACAGTGCACCCTAGTTGTCACAAGTAGGTTGTCCTTTGTAGGTCTGGGTGCTGACTTCTCTTAATGCTTTCCTATTGAAGAAGTAAGTGCTGTCCTTGACAGATTCTGTGCAAGCATTCCCTTATAGGCCCTTGTCCCCTTAGTTCTTACAGTGTCAGCTGGATGACTGGATTGGGAGCTGTGAAGTCATGATGAGAAGGTGTTTGTTTGTTTGGTTGTTTGGTTTTGTTTTCCAGAGACAGAGTTTCTCTGTATAACAGCCCTGGCTGTCCCGGAACTCACTTTGTAGACCAGGCTGACCTTGAACTCATAGTCACCCACCTGCCTCTGCTGGGATTAAAGGCATGTGCCACCATGACTGGCTGAGAAGGTGTTTCTTAACCATGAAGGGACATTGTTCCAAGGCTGGGATGCTGAGGCCTCCCCCTAACCTGCACCACCCCACCCTGAAAGGCTCTGCAAAAGCTGCTTTTGGGTGATGCCAGGCTGTTATCACAGAAGTTAGCCACTGACAAAAAGCTGAAAACAAACAGAAATGTTCTTATACAATACATTTTCTTTATCTTGTACAAACAGCCTCCCAGGAGGAGCCTGTGGTGCTGAGGGTTCTGCACCTCCTTACGTTGGGACCCTGAGGCAGGGCCAGCCTCATTCCCTGTGTCTGGAAAGGCACCGCTGCCCTGAGCCTGTGCTCAGTGTGAGTACTACTGATGCTTCACAGCCTGGTAGTGCTGATGCCTGGGGTCAAGTCCATTATATTATTTCCTATGTCACTCTCTGTTAGTATGCTAAATATCCAAGTTAGAACCAGCTCCAGACATCCCCAGATTCCTTATTCATTGCCAGAGAGGTTCTTCCTGCTGCGTCCAAAGAAGCCTTTCTGAGATAGCAAGAGGCCTTTGGTAGCTTGGTGTAGCTATTCTGAATTAGAGGAGCTATGATCCTGTAGACTCTGAGCTCTTTGGAGTACTGAGTCAGGTGTCCACTGTTGAAAGCTGGGGAAGGAGGCCACCCTGTCCTGGGCAGGAGGGTAAGAGAGAAAATTCCCTCGCTCAACTCCCGAGCACCTCACCTTGGTGTGCCTTCACTGCCAGGCTTTCTACAGTACTGTTTTTCTTAAAGTGAATTTTGAAGCTGTGCCCAGTGTGCATGAGAGAAAAAGAAATGGCTCAGTGCTAAGCATTTCAGGTGCTCTCCTTGAACTTTTTTAAGGGGTGCAATGAATGAGCCCTGCCTCCCAACTCTAAGCGGCATGGATGACCTGCAGGACTTTGCCGTTGTTGCTGGCAGCTTTTCCAGAGTTCTTGTTTCTCCTGAAGCCATGGAGTCTTTCAAAGTGTTCAGACCTGAAGGGCCCTAGAGGCCTGTTGAGGCTGAACACTGGCTTAGTGTGAGCAGAGACAGACAGAGGGCCAGGCCAGCTCTGAAGCATCCACAGCCGGCAGTCCTCAGCATCTTTTAGTTACCCATCTTCTGCCGTTAGGCGTTAGGCATCGATGACACCAGGCCTGTGGGCTCCCTTCATGGGCATGGCCAGTCTGGAAACAAGAGTCCTGACTCAGCCCATTTCCTGTTGCTACCTGGGTGTGTTTGAAGACGAGCCCAGGAGTGAATTAAAAGGCTTAAAACCACATCAGCCTTGGAGGAGACTAGAAAGGAGCCATTTCTCTGTACACTGGAGACTGTTTAGTGCTGAACTGGGGCTTATGTACACAGTGCTTCAAAGGGTCTGGTTTGCACCCGGATGTTGTGCCAAAGGCAGAAAAGGGAGACTCCCAGAGATGGCTGCCAAGTCTACAGTAGTGGTGTGAGCTACAAGGACACCTTCGCCACTGGGGAACCTGCCTCCCCTGTGAACTCTGGAAACAGATGGGGGTTCCTCGCAGTGACATCATCACCAAGGGAGGGGACTCCATGTCTGGAGTAGACTGGTGAGCCCGGAAGGTGATGAGGCGTGTGTTTTGCTCACTTTAAATCCCTCTGAAGGTGTGTTGTGCTTTAAAGGACCTGCTGGCACTTGTAGCTGCCCCAGCTGGAAGGTTGCATAACCGGACTGACTGTGGATGATAAACGCCCCAGCCCCAGCCTGTCACGTGGCTCCCTTTGCCTGAAAGCTGAAGGCTGTTTTTTCCCTTCATGCTGACTGTGACCATCAGCTACCAGGGCAGACATGAAGCCTTACAGACATAGGGCCGGTTGTCATTTCTGAGTTCTGTCTCCAAGTAAATTCCATTCTTTTATTTAAGCATAACATCTTCCCCATCCATCAAGTTTATACTTATAGGGCATCCAGGCTTGACCCTTTATATCCCTATGCTTCCCGCCTTCCTGGAGACAGGGCTGCCCAGGGCTCAGGCCCTCTGTTTGGGGGTGAGCCCCTATAGCATGTGTTGGGGAACCACCATCTGTTATGGCAGAGGGAGACATGCCATAACCTCTTCTGGCTCCCTTTAAGGCTGACATGCTTCCTTTGGATTGCTTTTACAGATTTCCGACTTTGGGCTGGCCAAGTGCAGTGGTATGTCCCACTCCCATGACCTCAGCATGGATGGCCTCTTTGGCACAATCGCCTACCTCCCTCCAGAGCGCATCCGTGAGAAGAGTCGGTTGTTTGACACCAAACATGATGTATACAGGTGTGTGACATGCCACCATGCCCTCTGTGCAGGCAAGGAATCTGTCCTGCCCTGAACAGCAGTTTCCAGTACCATTCAGCCATGGAGTTTGGTTCACATGCAAATGGTGTGCGCCTGTTGGACTTGGGGTTTTAGCTGGTGGCTACCTGCTCCCCGGGCACAGGAAAGATTTCCCTTTCCTGTGGGTGGTGCTGGCTGAGAAAGAGGATGTTCTTGGCTGGTGCTAGGCAGAAGCAGTTAGAAAAAACAGTTTCCAGCTCAGTGTTGTACATGATGAGTTACTTCCGTAAAATGCAATTTTATTACTTGTCTGACAGGAGAACCTGCTTTGGGTAGTCCACAGATCCATAGGTGGGTGGGTGGGATTGGGCTCTTCAAAGCACACAGTCCTCTGACTCCCAAAGTGAGCAGCTTTGTATGGTTTACTTGCATCTGAAGGAGGACATTGACTTCTTCCTAAGTCCCCAGTGTAAAAGCTGACAACATGATTGCTCCATGGTCTGGTTAGGGAGATTTTTATTATAGATATGAGAGAGAACAGCCAGAGGCATCTGGGAGATTCCAGAGCAGAGAGAGAAAATAGTAGACTGAGCATGGCCAGCAGACTGGACCTGGCCAGAAGAGAAGAAGCAGAGGAAAAGTGAGGGAGGGGAGGGAAGGGGAGAAGAGGGAGAGCGAGCAAGAGAAAGGAAGACAAAGAAAGTACAGGCAAAAGAGGAGGATTAGAACCAGGTTATAAGGAGAATGGGTAGCTGCAGGGAAAGGAGTCGTGAGCTGGAGAAGTTTAGGGTGTGGGGGGAGGCAAGAAGAACCCAGAAGAGCTACGATGCCAGCGTGGAAAAAGTAGCAGGTACGCATGGCATGATAGACCTGCATGAGCTTTGGTATGCTAATAGGCACCAAGATAGCCACTTCCTTCTTCCAGTGATGAGGGAAACGGTAGAGGGGCACCGATTCCACAAGTTCCTGAGGAATGCTGGCTTTTCTAACCATCAGAATTTGGGGAAATGGAGTTTCCTTTGGACCTGATATCCTCCAGGATCTGAGTACCTGCCTCCCTTTCCTCCTCAGATTGTGAGGGCAGCATTTCAACCAGCTCTGTCCTTTGTCACCAGGCCCAGCTGACTGGTTTGACAGAAGCAGTGAGTCCTGCTGGGAATGGCCCTCTGGGGACTAGTCAGGGCTTGTAGAGTCTGGGGAGACTCCAGTACTTTATTTTAAAGTTGGCTTTAACTTTTGAACCTGCATTTTCCAGTTGATGAGTTAAGCTCAATTTTTAGTCTTTATTTTTTTCTTTTCTCTTTCTTTTTTTAATTAGATTGGGCTATTTCAGTGTATCTAGAATAATTTATTTATCTAAACATATGTCCCCAGTAGCTAAGAGAGGGTTTCTGGGCTCAGGTGGTTGCTTTTTACTACTTCCTGTCCATTTTCTTTAGCCGCTCTCTGATGAAACCTTCAAGGGCCTTTTAGAGCATCTTAGTCAGAACCCGACTTAGATTTGAAGGACTGAAGCCACAGCAGAGAAGAACAGGGTTGAAAGTGCCCGTAGATGTCTGAGGACTTGACCTGCGCCCCTGTGAGACAGCGGCTCAGAGCTCAAGAACGCTTAAGAACTCTACCAAACCTAACACCTCATTTCTCTTTCAGTTTTGCCATTGTGATCTGGGGCGTGCTCACACAGAAGAAGCCCTTTGCAGGTAAGTGGCCCTGCCTGGAACAATGGGCATGTCCTTGAACCTTCCCAGCCCTTCCACAGTGCCTCTGGTTCTCCCAGAGCTTCAGAGCAGCCCTCTGGTAGACCCATTACACATTGGAGGCCACAGCCAGCATACTGCAGATGGCTTACATACAGGACAGATCAATTGTGGGACCATCAGACTGTGCCTTGTTCTTTGATGCCACTTAGTGTTTTGCGCTGGTAAAAGTCTACATCTACGCCAGTTTTTTGTTTTTGTTTTGTTTTGTTTTTCCAGACAGGGTTTCTCTGTATAACAGCTCTGGCTGTCCTGGAACTCACTTTGTAGACCAGGCTGGTCTTGAACTCACCGAGATCTGCCGGCCTCTGCCTCCCCAAGTGCTGGGAATAAAGGTGCATGCCACCACTGCCCAGGCAAGACACCGGTTTTAACATTTAAAGTACCTGTCTCCTTGAATTCAGTGCATTCCCCTTACCACCCCAGAGGCTCTCTGTCTCCATTAGCTGTTCCTATGATCCAACAGTTAATTTCTTCCGCTCTCCCTCCACCTTCCTCTCTCCCTTTCAAAAACTAATGATATAAAAGATACGTGACAGAATCTGCTGTGTTAAGCTAACCATGCTAAACACACTGAGCAGCAGTAAAAGTGTTCATGTGTTTGTCCTCCCTAGAAATTATACCACATCAACTCAAGTTTATAAAACCTGAGTTCATAAAATTTATTTAAAAAGTTTATAAAATTTGTCACTTTTAGCTGCATTGGTAAGAGGAGTCTTTTTTTTTTTTTTTGTGGCATTTCTGGATAACCACACTGTGGGATGTGACCAAAGATATTTGAAAATATAGATCACGCTCGGTATATATAGGCTCTGGGTTCAGTCTCCAGTACCAATCATTGACATGATTGACACTGATATGACTGACATATCAGTGAGTGAGAGCCCCTTGCTGCCTCAGTCACACACTCAGGCCAAGCATGGGGAAGGTTAAGGGTAGAGAAAAGATTCTCCAAGCAAAACTTCGGCTATGCTGGGAGCTTATTAAACACTCAGCAGAGTGGTTCTCTTATGTTTCTGTCCTCCATTGTTTGTTCTTTTAAAAAGTATATTTATTTTATGTATATATGTGTGTGCCTGAGTGTGATACGTGTGTGCAGGAGTCTGTGGAGGTCAGAGGAGGGCATTGAATCTTCTGCAGCTAGTGTTACAAGCAGTTGTGAGCTGCCATGTGGGTTCTGGGAACTGAACCAGGGTTTTCTGAAAGAGCAGCCAGTGTTCTTAACCACTGAGCCATCCCTCCATTCATCCCCCCGCCCTTACTGCTCTTTCTTCCAACTGTGTCCCCCCTCCCCAATGGAGGTCTACCATGGAGGTGTAACAGTCTACCTGTTGGATTGTCTGATAGCAGTGACTCTTAAGTCGGGTGTGTGGTGTGTAAAAGATCAGGCACTCAGGTTTTGTTGTCTCTTAGGTAGGAAAATCAAGGTGCAAGACTTCCCGGATGTCTTGTAGGCTCCATCCAGCTGGCTTTGCCATCCGAAAACCTTTTAGGTGTTTTCTTGACTTTTGTTGCATTTGGAAGGCTTGCTGGGTTTGGAAGGCTGTATTATCGTGGAAATAACCTGCAGATACTGAAGAGATAGGCATTGCCCAAGACTTAACGGGAAAGCGAACAAAGCGTCAGTGTGGAACCCTGGCAGCCGGTGGTGACTGTGGGCCAATTTTCCATACCTGCCAATCGGCTCCTGCTGCTCCGCAGGGTGTGCTTGGAATGCAGGGGTGGGGAAAAGCCCATGGGAACCAGCAGCTGATGGGCCTTATGGTATAAGATGAACAGAAGATAACCCACTGAGAGTCACCTTGAAGTCCTTCCTGTGCAGGGCTGGTAATAACAAATAATGGCAGAGCCTGTGCTGTGTTTATGAGAGTTTTTAAAACTTGGAGAAACAAGGATATGGGTTAAACAAAGCTTCAGGGTTAGAAAGGGAAATGGTATTGTCCCGGGTGATAGGCACGCCACAGCGTGTCCCAAGCACTTGTCCGTACATATCTCCTGCTCCTCAGAGTCCTGACCTGTGCCTCTCCTTTGCAGATGAGAAGAACATTCTGCACATCATGGTGAAAGTGGTGAAGGGCCACCGTCCAGAGCTCCCACCAGTCTGCAGACCTCGGCCACGTGCCTGTGCCAACCTGATAGGGCTCATGCAGAGGTGCTGGCATGCAGACCCACAGGTGCGGCCCACCTTCCAAGGTGAGTGCCCCTGCCTGTTTCCCTGTCTCATCATTACCACGTGATGGGGCTTCCAGTGACACGGGCCATAGAGTCGGTGACCACGACAGGGTTGAGGTCCAAGCTCAGATGCTATGTGAGTAAAGTCAGGGATGAAACAAGCCCATCATCCCCTACTTTGGGGGCCTGACACGAGCAGTGTTTGGGTTTGATGGCTTGTTAGAACTAGATGGTTAGAACCAATGTTCACCTCTGCTCTCAGCAGGCTCCATTTGCCTCCAGGTAGCTTGGAATCCTGGATTTCAAGTTCGAGTACAATGGTATGGCTTTAGATAGCTGGGGGTGGCTAGTGGCTGCAACCTTTCTTTAGGGTCTTGTTCTCATAGACAGATGCACCTTTGGGATAAGAAAGTGAACCTGATAGAATTGCTTTTCAATGAACCCAGGGGGACATGAGTGGCCTGGAGCTCACCTGCCAGTCCTGATAGTTTTAACCCTTTGGGTCTGGTAGGTTACTGAGAACCCATTTTGATCTTAATGAGACCTTACAGATAGATGACAGGATGGTGGTCGGGTTGCCTTCTGGTGATGCCTGGGGCTTTTCCTACGAACCAGCACTGATACTGGGCATGTCCTCCACTGATTAGAAACTGGGGTGTCTCTGCTTCTGTCCCCATAGAATTATGTAGGAGTCATATCTAAGTGATAACTCTCTATTTTCTCCCCCCCAAAGAAATCACCTCTGAAACTGAAGTCCTTTGTGAAAAACCTGATGAAGAGGTGAAAGACCTGGCTCATGAGCCAGGTGAGAAAACTTCTCCGGAACCCAAGAGTGAGGTAAGCATCTCTATCAGGCATCCTCAGGTTTCTAATCTGTGGTAGAATTTTCCAGTCCAACCTCTTTTCTGAAAATTTCTCCCCATTTCCCTCTGAGCCTGTCCTACACCTCCTTCCAGAAATATAGGTCCCACAGGGGTCTCCCACCTGCCCAGCACACTGGAGATCATGAGAGGGCAGATGGCCCCAGATAGATGGTCTGGCTTGAGGATCTGAGTAGTCTCTCTATTCATAAATGCATGAGGGTACTGACTGAAGCTAAGCCTGGGAGTAAGGGAACTGTTAAGAGGGTTGGGAGTGATGGTGGTGGTTCATCTGGCACTGGACAGCTTCTCCTCTGGAGAATAGCTATGGGATAGGTGAGAGCTGGGGACAAAGGTGCCCCTGACAGTAGTAAAGGGGCAGAACCTACCTCTGATATGCTGGTGGCCATCAAGTAGACATGACATGTAGTGCACAGGTGACAAACATAGTAAGGCCAGTGGTTCCCAAAGGGAGGAGGACTCAGAAAGAGCTGTGAGCAATCCTCATTCGTTGTCTCTAGAAATCTGATTTTCTTGCAGCAGCTGGACCTGTAAAAGCCCCCAATTTTCCTTGTTCAGCCCCAAGCCAGCCTGACATATTTGAGAAGTCTGAAGCTTTGTTAGAGCTGTGGAGACCTCCAGCCTGACTCTTCTTTCCTTTTTGTTGGGCTGCCTGTTATGGGTGAACTTGGCCTTGCCTGTTCTGTGCCCTCGCAGCTTACCCATGGACTGCCTTTGGTACTTACACATGGACAGTGCTCCTGAGTGAGAGGCAATATCATGCAGGCTTTTCTATTTTTGTAAAGGTGTTGTTCTTAAAATGCCAGGGAGGCTCATGAGGTTTCCTTGCAGCCCTGAGTTTCAGGGTTTCTTGATGCTATTTGTCTATGCTAGTGCACAGCTATGGGACCTCCACCTCTGCTCTGTGATCAGTAGTTTCTTGTCCCTTTTTCTTATTCTCTGTACCCTGACATGAAAGCTGGAGGAGCAGAGTCCTCACCCCAACCCTCTCCATCTTTGCAGGCCAGGCCCGAGTCCTCGCGCCTCAAGCGTGCCTCTGCTCCCCCCTTTGATAATGACTGCAGTCTTTCTGAGTTGCTGTCGCAGTTGGACTCTGGGATCTCCCAGACTCTTGAAGGCCCCGAGGAGCTCAGCCGGAGTTCTTCTGAGTGCAAGCTGCCATCCTCCAGCAGTGGCAAGAGGCTCTCTGGGGTGTCCTCGGTGGACTCAGCCTTCTCCTCCAGAGGATCCCTGTCACTGTCATTTGAACGGGAACCTTCAACAGGCGGTGAGTAGCTGTGCGCACTGGTGAGTGACTGTGCGCACTGGTGAGCTTGCACACGACTCTCTTGTGCGTTATGTTAGAGTCTGAGCAGTTGATGCATCCGGTCTTTTTGCCCTGATGATTCTTGTGTTCTTTCTGTTTTCTCTCATGAGTTTTTGGCATCATCAGCATAGTTGGTGCTCAGAGCACAAATCCAGAAATTCCCACATCGGTAGTGTGGTTCTGCTGGGCATTATGTAGCATGCAGGGAAGACAGGCCACATCACCTGGCTGGGCCAACACTGGGACAGAAGCTGTCCTCAAGCCTGCAACCTAGAAAGCCCAAGTCACACCCAGTGGACCTAGTGACACTGGGGACTTTATTCGTGCCAGCCATGTGCCCCATACTCAGACACTTCCAGATAACCCCTGTCCCAAGCTTTTGTGTTTATGGGCCCCCTCCGTTACTCTTTCATAGCCTGACATCAAGCTTGGCTGGCTGTCCTGGGAGGTGCTGACACTTGGAATGCTGTGGCTCCTTTGTAAAGCGCAGCCATTCCAATCTAGGTTCTAGCATGAGGGAGTCGAGTTCAGGTCGCTGAACCAAAGATCTTACTAGCCTTCAGGGAATTTTCCAGTAGGATTTTGGGTAACAGGGCATTGAAGGTTAAGGAAATACCTTGCAAAGATGGGTAGGGAGAACAGAATCCAAGTCGTGGACAACAGAGTCAAAAAGGACAGTCAGGACTAATTTCACAGCAGCCACAGAAGTATCACTATTTTCCCCAGAGAGGTGTGTTTCTAAATCTTTTCTTCAGATTTAGCCCTCTCTGGTGATGGCCTTGTCCTCATGCCTGAGAGATGAGTACCGTTTTATGAGATGGCATGGTGGTGCATATCTTTAATTCCAGCACTTGGAAGGATCTCTGCGAGTCTGAGACCAGCCTCGTCTACAAAGCCAGTTCCTAGATAGCTAGGGCTACACAGAGAGAGACCCTGTCTCAAAACAACAGAAGAATACAGTGTTTAAACACTGTGTAGGGTCTGTCTCCTTAGTACCACCTATACCCACACTGCTGTATAGAACAACTGGAGAATGTTCTACCTGCAGAGGGAGAGTTTTTTCATGAGACTCAGGACTCTCAGTAATGGCAGTGGATTTTTAGGTTCAATAGAAAGTTCCATTGCAAATACTAAATCGTGTCCTGAGAAATCCAGTTTTGAGGATCCTTCCAGAAACACCCCATGTGATGTTGCCTTGAATCCTCTTCATGTTCCAGAAACTAGCTCTACAGACCAGTAGAGCCCTAGGAAGAGAGTCTTGGAGTCTCTCTAAGTCTTCAGGCAGATTGTTTTTCTGTCTGGCTTTCCTTTTTTTTTTTGGTGTACTTCTTTTTAAATGATTGTCAGCAATCCTGCTGTTGCTAGGGGAGGAGTGTGGTCGCTCACCTTTTCCAACCCTGGAAGAGCCAGAGTGGTTTTATTCTGCAAATTGGCAGAGGAACATTGGAAACATTAACTGCACTGCCCAGGGTCTCCCTAGATTAGATCTGAAATAAGCACACAGGGTGAATGCTTAAAGGCCTGAAAGTAAAGGATGTACGCTGAATGTCCTTCAGCATCCCTGAAGATGTGGTCCACCTGACCGTCCTGCAATAGTGGCCTTGCTCTGACCTCTGACATTGCACCCCCTCTCCCTGCAGATCTGGGCCCCACAGATATCCAGAAGAAGAAGCTAGTGGATGCCATCATGTCAGGGGACACCAGCAAGTTGATGAAGATTCTGCAGCCTCAGGATGTGGACCTGGTTCTGGATAGCAGTGCCAGCCTGCTGCACCTGGCTGTGGAGGCAGGACAGGAGGAGTGTGTCAAGTGGCTGCTGCTTAACAATGCCAACCCCAACCTGACCAACAGGAAGGGCTCCACACCACTGCATATGGCTGTGGAGCGGAGGGTACGGGGAATCGTGGAGCTCCTGCTGGCCCGGAAGATCAGCGTCAATGCCAAGGATGAAGACCAGTGGACTGCCCTGCACTTTGCGGCCCAGAATGGGGATGAGGCCAGCATGAGGCTGCTACTGGAGAAGAATGCTTCTGTCAATGAGGTAGACTTCGAGGGCCGAACACCAATGCATGTGGCCTGCCAGCACGGACAGGAGAACATTGTACGCACCCTGCTACGCCGTGGCGTGGACGTGGGCCTGCAAGGGAAGGATGCTTGGCTGCCTCTGCACTATGCTGCCTGGCAGGGGCACCTGCCCATTGTCAAGCTGCTAGCCAAGCAGCCCGGGGTGAGTGTGAATGCCCAGACACTGGACGGGAGGACACCCCTGCACCTGGCTGCTCAGAGGGGTCACTACCGTGTGGCCCGCATCCTTATTGACATGTGCTCTGACATCAACATCTGCAGTGTGCAGGCACAGACACCTCTGCATGTCGCTGCGGAGACTGGACATACGAGTACTGCTAGGCTGCTCTTGCATCGTGGTGCTGACAAGGAGGCTTTGACCTCAGAAGGCTGTACTGCCTTGCACCTGGCAGCCCGGAATGGACATCTGGCCACTGTCAAGCTGCTGGTAGAGGAGAAGGCTGACGTGCTGGCTCGGGGGCCCCTGAATCAGACAGCACTGCACCTGGCTGCAGCCCATGGGCACTCGGAGGTGGTGGAAGAGCTTGTCAGTGCTGATCTCATTGACCTGTCTGATGAGCAGGGCCTCAGTGCACTGCACCTGGCTGCCCAGGGCAGGCATTCACAGACTGTGGAGACACTGCTCAAACATGGAGCCCACATCAACTTGCAAAGCCTCAAGTTCCAAGGAGGCCAGAGTCCCACGGCCACACTGCTCCAACGCAGCAAGACCTAGCTTGCCTCTTGCAGAACCAGGGCTCCCTGTAGGCTTCTGGTCCATCCTTGTGTCCCTCATGGGAACAGAATGGTTCTGGGACACCCTGTGCACCCTGTTGGTGGCCTGCCTATACACTGACCAAGCAGAGGCTAATGGACAAGGCAGAGGCTGCCACTGGCCACTGTGGCCGGCCATGGTGTCTAATGTCAGATGGGACTAGGTCGGTGTCATTTCATTGTGGTCTTGATTGGCGGCTGATGCGGGTAGTTCATGACAAAGCCTATATAAGGATAGCTGTTCTGTCTCAGAGCAAGTCACCTCTACTTGCTTAGAACACAGTGTCTTTGGTAGAGGCGTGAAAGGGGCAGTGTCCTTCGACTTCTCACTACGTGGGCAGAGCATCTTGTCTTTGGAGACATAGTGGATTTTTATATGAGTGACATGCTAGCTTTGCTTGAGACCTGTGAGATTATAACGGGCACTGACCAATGGAGTCTAGAAAGGGAACGATTATAAAAATCATAAAGCTGGTCTTAACATTAAACAGCCTTACCAGCATTGAACCCCTGTTTTGTTTGTTTTTTGTTTTTTGTTGTTTTTTTTTTTTTTTTTTGGTGATGTCTAGGTTACCACGTCTCTTCCTGACAGTTGCTGAGTTCTCACCTAAAATGTCAGAGCCACATCTGTAAAATTAGTGGAAAATTCTTTATAAATAGGTTTTATACTAAAAATCGTTTAATCAAACAAATCACTCTTTCAGGCTCTTGTCTTTTGGTGAGGTGGTGGTTTGCGCCAAGGGCTCTGCTGGTGTGCCCTGTGGTGGCGCCTGCTGGTTCCAGCCTCAGCAGTGTAATGTGGCCTGAGATGGTCACTGGAGATGGTTGTACTCCGAAGGTTTGATGGTCTCATTGTTGACCTTCCCCATTCGCATTCTGAGTATCGTCTCTGTAAATGTGTTATATGAGTGCCCTGTGTGCAAACACATGCTGTGGTGTGGTGTGTGGCACAAAGAGTGTCATTAATGTACTGTGTACTTTGACGTGAATCACGGTCAGGATCCTTTTCTGTGACAGGAAGTGGTGGAACTGGCTATGTTTTAATATGCCTCAGTTTGCCTTCACTGTCTTCCTCCCCTGTTGTGTAAAACACATCTGTGTGATGTCAATAAAGGACTCGCCTACTTTTGGAATTCACTGAGACTGTTTTTTTTTTTTTTTTAATTGGTAAACTCTATAATCATTTGGTCCTTGAAAACCAGAGATCTGAGACTGTTACAGAGTTTGGGGACGTTAACTTACCGAAACAACTCAGGGCCTGGGAAATGTGGGAAGCAGAGTATGGCCCCGGGCCAGATCCGGAGGGGAGAAGCTCTCAGCACCAATGTTATGTTTTTAAATTGTTATTCTCATATTAACTTTACATCTGAAGTAATTTCAGTTATGATAACTTCACATTGGCTCTGGGCTTCTTTTTCATTTACATTTGACCTGTTTTTTTGACCGTTCTTTTTTAGCCACTGCCTTTCCATCGAACTGTCCATCAACCCACCATCCACCACTACACCTGTCCTTAGCCGTCCACTTGTCTACCCAACTCTTGATCCTCCCTGCCTGTCCACCCACCCCTGCACCTTTCTGCCTTCCTCTCTGATGACCTCCCGCATACCCTGTGACTTCTCAGTCGTTCAGTGTGTACTTCCCCCCAAACCAAGGACTTTAATTTCCTCACAGCCGGAAGTTAGCGTTGACGTGATGCTAGCTAGTCCGTAAGTGCTGACCTCAGAGAGCAGAAGAGACTCCTCCTAACCTTGGGGTCCCGGATTCCTTCTAATTCCCTACATTTAGCTGTCTCATCTCCAGTTCTCTGTGCTTGATTCCAGCTTCTCTTGTCTCGCACAACGTTTACATTTTGTGATGCATGGAGCACTGTAGATTGCCTGACTACCCACGATGGCTTAGGTTCACCCCCTTTTTTTTTTTTTCGAGGCAGGGTTTCTCCATAGCATTTTTGGTTCCGGTCCTGGAACTAGCTCTTGTAGACCAGGCTGGCCTCGAACTCACAGAGATCCACCTGCCTCT
Organism: Alexandromys fortis; assembly: GCF_014885135.2. Taxonomy (NCBI): domain Eukaryota; kingdom Metazoa; phylum Chordata; class Mammalia; order Rodentia; family Cricetidae; genus Alexandromys; species Alexandromys fortis. Next base: position 4,350,720 of record NW_026068012.1, on the reverse strand, counting down.
GCCTCCCTAGTGCTGGGATTAAAGGCGTGCGCCACCACCGCCCAGCTAGGTTCACCCATTTTAACCAGCACACGACAGACTCGATATTGTGTTCCCATCTCCCTGTTTAATTTTCACTGGTGTTGGTACATAGCCGCATATTACTGTATAGCCAATGGGTCAAACTCCATTATTCCTTAATGCTCAGTGATCCCCAAGTTGGCCAGCTTGAAGTCCTCCATGCACATTGGCTACACGAGGGAGGACTTACTGCTTCGACCGAGGCAGTACAGGTTTGCCATATGTGCAGCCCTCCTCCTGGGAGCAGTCTACTGTTTGCTGGAGTGTCTCCATTGCTAGACCCTCAGCAGAGATCAGGAAGGGTATTTTGTGGACTCCCATCTGTGTCGTAGGTGGATTTCTGAATCTTGCTAGACCCAGGCTTTTGCCAACAGTACATCCACCTATAGTCCCAGTTCTCCTGATTGCTAGAGCTTTCATGTCCTCTCTCACAGCCTCATGGTTCCCTACTGCTCAGTTCAGTGGAGAACCTTTCCTGCCTCAGCCCACTACACTCAGCCTGCTGCACCCAGCCTGCTCAGCAGCCCAGAGCCTTCGTCTTGTGTTTATTCAGGCGTGAAGGCCAGTGAGCTCGTGTTCCCAATACTACCATTTATCTTGAAACCCCACCCTTCCTCTGGGGCACCTACACAGTTCTGTTCCTGTCTTTAGGCTGGAATAATGCAGCTGGGTGATCATACTTGCTCCTGCTTTTCCTCCATGTTCCCTCTGGCCCTGTCCTTTGCTCTGGAATGGTTTCCTGGTCTAAGGATTATTTAGCTCTGTTCTTAGACCTTCTGCTTTAGAAGTGACCCCTGGTGTCTCAGAGCTCTGAGTTGCTCCGGGCAATATCCCTCAGGATGCTTCAGCTAATCCTCCCATATCCCCAGCCAGGCAAAGGGCTTTCTGGCTCAGTGAGCAATCTGGTCTCAAGACACTAAGTTGAACAGTGGAGGAAACCACCCGATGGCCTCCTCTACCTTCTGCATGTGTGCACACCTGTGTGCATGTGCAAGCACCACACAGATCACATGTAATGCACAGATAGATAACAAACAACACTACATTTGCAACATACTATACACACACTTAATATACCACACATACATAGACACCATGTACATCACACATATACTGTACACCACACATGCACACAACACACACCCTGCAATACAACATATATATTATACATGCATCACCCAAAGTACCCCACACACAGACCAATAGATATAGACTACCTATCACATTTATACCGTACACACACGAAATGACTCCACCCACTGAATTCTGCCTGATGGGGTGACATGGGGGCTGGTATAAACAGAATTGTGATGAACAAACCTCACACTCTGAGTGACCACTGCAGGTGGATTTTGAAGTGAAAAACTCTGGAGCTTGCTGGGTAGTTGTCCTGGGTCACTATGAGGGCAGTAAGCTGTGAATTGGTCCCTGGTCAATGGCGATGGTCACGGTAAAAATATCTGCACTGAAACAAGGAGCTTGAACGAAGCCCTTCTGTTGCTGGATTAAGGAGAAGGCTGCAGGTGGATATTTTCTCTGCTCATTGTCACAGGGTTTATTTTTTATTTTAATTTTATGATTTATTTATCTTTTATGTGCATTGGTGTGAAGGTGTCAGATCCCCTGGAACTGGATTTTCAGACAGTTGTGAGCTGCCATGTGGGTGCTGGGAATTGAACCCCGGTCCTCTGGAAGGACAGTCAGTGCTCTTAACCGTTGAGCCATTTCTCCAGCCCCTTGTCACAGGGTTTATATGTAATGAATGGTATATGCCTGTTGCTGAGGGGCTAACTCTTTGGGAAGATTCTCCACAATGAGCTGACCCTGACTGTAGAATTCTGGGTGAAGGGAAAGAGTCCCTGCCCCAAAGGTTTTACATTGTAATATCTGATATTACCTTTTGGAACAGAGCCTGGAGATTTCAGCAGCAAGTCTTGTCCTTTATGGCAATCCAGAAAAGAGAGGTTGGGTTTTGTTTTTTTTTTTTTTTAGAGTTTTCTATTACAAAAGAGAGGTTTTGTCATGGTCTCTTTCCGTGGCTTCAGCTCCTCTTCCTCCTGGAGTCACTGCCAGGAACAGCTGAGGCACTGGAAAAACAAGGTTCAGTGAGGTGGCAGCTGGGCTGCAGGTGTGGCTGGTATGACAGGTGTGGCTGATGGGAAGTGGCCCTTGGGGAAAAGGGCAGTAAGCCTCCTCCACGGCTGCAGGCTGAGCTGTCCTTCATCACACTTCCTTCTCCATGATCTTCCCTGGAGGCTGAAAGAGAACCCCTGCCTTCTCTGCACGGAGAGGAACAAGCAAGGGCCCCATTTCTGCTTCACGGAAAGGACAAATTAAGAAGTGGGGGCGGTGCTGGCGCCATCAGTGACAGAAGGTGGCCATGTGCTGACCATGCACCGAGGCACAGCATCTCTGAGTTTGGGGACCCAGCCAGGTCCAGATTTTCTAAAGGGTCAGCTTGCGCTTGTCTTCCTAAAAAGATGGAGAAGGTAGATGGAGGAGAGACAAGTGATGGAAGCTGACTATGAGAAGGGAGATGGGAGGAGGAAAAGGCTCTATCTAGAGAAGACATGGGAGATTCCTTCACTGATGGTAGAAGGAGACCAGCTTGTCATGGCTTCCTTCCACTGACAAAGTACCCAGACAAAAGTAATTTATAGGAGAAAGGATTTATTTTAGTTCATAATTGTAGGATAAGAGCCATCATTGTAGGAAAGTCAAAGCAGGACTTGAAAAAGCTGGTCATGGCGCATCCACAGTCAAGAGCAGAGAGAAATGAATACATGGGTGCCAGTGCTCAGTTCACTCTCTCTCCGTCTGTCTGTCTTTCTCTCTCTCTCTCTCTCTCTCTCTCTCTCTCTCTCTCTCTCCCTCCCTCTCTCTCTCTCCCTCTCTGTCTCTCTCTCTCTCTGTCTCTCTCTCCCTCTCTCTGTCTCTCCCTCTCCCTCTCTGTCTCTCTCTCTCTCCGTCTGTCTCTCTCTCTCTGTCTCTCCCTCTCCCTCTCTGTCTCTCTCTCTCTCTCCGTCTGTCTCTCTCTCTCTCTCTCCCCGTCTCTCTCTCTCTCTCTCTCTCTCTCTCTCTCTCTCT
>NW_026068012.1:4329501-4347479 GCF_014885135.2 Alexandromys fortis | reverse complement strand
CTCTCTCTCTCTCTCTCTCTCTCTCTCTCTCTCTCTCTCTCTCTCTCTCTCTCTCTCTCTCTCTCTCTCTCTCTCTCCCTCTCTGTCTCGTACAGTTAAGAACAAAGCCCAGGGAATAGTGTGATTCCCTTTTAGGCTGGGTCTTCCCGGATGAAGTGATATAAACAAGACTGTCTCTCACAAACATGCCCAAAGGTCAACCTGATCCAAACAATCCCTCCATGAGACTCTTCCCAGGTGATTCTAGATTGTGTCAATTTGACAATTAAAGTGAGAGCTAGCCATCACAGCTGGTATCTAGTATCTGTCTCCCTTTAACTAATAAATGACCAGGCAGGGATGTGTGATTGGACAAACCACATGGTCTCTCTCAGGAGATAGTTTTCAACCTGTAGGAGCAACATTTGGAGGCTACCTTTAAACCTGTCATGGGCCTGATACAGACCATGTGTGGGTCAGGTTGAGGCTGAGGCTCTGGGAACTGTCCCTTGTACACAGAAAATCCATAGCAGTTACAATGAGGCTATGTCTGCTGACTCTAACACTCACCATGTCAATTAAGAAGGCACCAGACACAGGGGAACAGTCAGAGTTGGACAAGAAAACTGAAAGTCTCCACCAGGAACAATTTGACTCTGAGAGCTTCTGCCTTGCATCTCCATCAGTAGACAGGAAAAGTTTGGACCATGTGTGCCTGAACCTCAGGACCCCAGGCAACCTGGAATGTTCCCGGGAAAAAGAGCTAGGGGAAAGAAGACTAGCTGCTTAAAGTGCAGCCTGTCCCTTCTCTCAGCACCAAAACCGTGTGTGGACCTAACATTTAGGTCTATGATCCTACAGTGACAACCACTGATAAGCCCACTCATGCACATGGATCTTCAAATACCTGTCACTAACCCACTGTGCAGAATGAACTGAACCCAGCAGACAGAATGTCTGTGTTTCCCACCTGGGAAGACAAACCCCACAGTTTCCCCAGTCAAGCCAAGAAGCAGATTTTTAAAAGCAGAAGAAACAGAATGTCAGCAAGATGCCCCAGCTGGTAAAGATGCCTGCTGCCAAGTCTGATGACCTGAGTTGAATGCCTGGGACCCACATGGAGAAGGGAAGAACTGACTTGTACAAGTTAACCTCCAACTTCGAATAGCACACCATGGCATGAGTGCACACATGTATGTACTTCCAGACACATGAATAAATTGACATAAAAACAGTCAGCCGAGGTGGCACGTACCTTTAACCTCAGCACTCGGGAGGCAGAGGCAGGCAGATCTCTGAGTTCAAGTTCAACCTAGTCTTATAGAGTGAGTTCCAGGACAGCCAGGGATATACAGAAACCCTGACTCAATCAATCAATCGATCGATCAGTCAGTCAGTCAATCAATCAAACAAACAAACAAACAAACCTAGAGAAATCAAAGTTTTATTCAGAAAGCTCTCAAAAGTCTACAGTTATCTCAGATTTTAAGTAGATAAAGACTAACACAGTGTGTAGAGTAATGATATGAAACTCTCCAAAGAAGAAAATAAGCTTTGAACATTACCATGAAATTGTCACAGAGACTGATAAGATGGCTCAGTTGGTAAAAGTGCTTGCTGAGCAAGCCTGGAGCCAGGGCCCAATCCCTGGAGCTCACAGGAGAGAACTGGCTCTTGACAGTTATTCTCTGAAGTCACATGCACACAGAGGTACGCCCGGTGTCCCCATCCACGCTAATAATAATAATAATAATGAACACTTTTTTCTTTTTAGGTTCTTCAAGACAGGGTTTCTCTGTAGCTTTGGAGCCTGTCCTGGAACTAGCTCTTGTAGATATAAGCAAGAAAGGTAGAAATTTGAAGAGGGGAGATGAGAAAATGGGGGTTTCATCAGAATCCAAACATCTGCAATATGGAGCTACGGAAAGAAGAGATTGCTCCCCAGGCTGAAGGTTAGCACAGGGTTGTGAGAACACCACTCAACGCAATCTTGGGGAACTCGGAAGGGTGCTAACATGGGAATCCAATATATCAGTTTTCTAGAACAACACAAAAGCCAGGAGATAGGAGATCATCACCTTCAACACTAAGGAAAATGATTTTCAGCACAGAACTCCTTTAAATATGGACTTGCTGTCCCTAGTCTCACTTTCTGGTCCCTGTGGTCTCCCTCTCAACAGGAACTGTCCATTCTAGTTGCCAAGCTGCCCTGGCTGTAGAGGAAAACAAGGCTGCATCTACTCTGCCGTAAACGTATCTGCTGAGATTTTTATTTCACTCACTTTTTTTTTCCTCCTCTTCAAAATTATCCGTTCTTTCCAAGTATGTCTTGTTTTTACAGTACTGTCTGGGGTTTATTTGTTCTTTATGACTGTAACAATTTAAACAGGTATGCATGCCCTTCCCTATTACCCAAGGTTCTCAGGGAAATTGATTCCTTGGTTTGTTGGGTCTGCTGGTGGATTGCTTTCCTGCCTGTCTTATCTTCATGGACTCATTTTCAGTATTGTTCTATCCATGGAAATCTTTTACGCCTGGGAGGGATTTTTTTCTTTTTAATTGTGAGATCCACAGCTGGGCTGCCAACCTATGATTAGGTTTATGGCTCTTTTCAGGGTTCTGAATCACGCTGTTAGTATGATTTTAAATGGCAAGACCCAAGAATGCAGAGACTTGACACGATGCTATTCAGGGGCATTTTAATTTCTCCCCCAGCACAGGCTGAGATACACTTTCAGGTCACCCCCCTTTGCAGGTAGATGGGATGTTTTCCCCCAGAGGTGGCTTCAGGATTTCCTTCTTAACAACTGCATTACATGGGCCTCTGGCCTTCCTTCTGGTCTCTGAGTGATTTTACCTACACCCCTTGGTGCTGAGTTTAGCATAGTCCTTATTTCAGTCCAGGGACAGCTTGTGTCAGCCACAATTGTGGTCATTCCTTTAGTTCTGGCCCTGGAGTTTTGTCCCCTCTCCTTGTCTACTTACAATCACTTGCAAGGGTTCTGGTGCTTCAGCCCACAGTCCAGCTATGTGGCAAGGCTATTGCCAAAAATGAATCTATCTCCAAGCCAGGGGTCAATGTCTCACCAAATCAGCAATGAGGGGTGGGTCTAATGACCGTGGTCTAGTCATAATGATGTCTAAACAGTGAATTTGGATTCCAGGGACAACAGTGACACAACCATAACCGCCCTGTGGGTGTGAGAGGGGTTGTTGTGTAAGAGGCAGCTCTGCATGCTGCACAGCTGGAAATTCAGTCGTTAGCAGAAAAAGCAAAAGGTAGAGAGAGCATGGGACGGGTGGACACTGGAAGCCAGGCCTCTGATGGGCCCTAGCTGGGCTCGGGGATGGGACAGAGAAGCTGCTACGGTTTGTTTTCTCCTGCACGTGAGTCTTTCAGTTTTTACACTACGGCATTTTTACTGTGTTAGTATAAAAACACAGATCAACATGGAAAAGACTGAAGATACTGCCTATGCTTGTGTGCAGGCAGGAGGGTCTTGGGTGGCTCAGCACAGGAGCACAGAATCTGACTCTGATGGGCCTTCCCTGGAATCACGGGAACTGAGAGCTTTCCCTTCTCATGGTAGTGGCCTGGAGTTCTAAGGTCAGCTTCTGCACAACACCATGTTTTCAGTCCCCAGGGGCCAATGAGTGGCCCAGGAGGCTTGACAGCCTCCTGAGGCAGAGAGGGGGAGATACAGAGGTGAGACAAGGAGCCTGGTGGGCGGGCAAAGCTGCCCTGGACTTAGCACTCACCAATTGGTTTTCTCAGTACTTCATACTTAGCTTTTTTTTTCCCCCTTGCAGCCAGCTCTCAGAGTCACCAGTGGCTTCCCAGGGATGGAGAGACAGTGCCCTGAGACCTTCCCTGCCCACTGCTTTGGGCCCCAGTGAGAACATTCCATGTCTCCTCTGTTTCCTCGTCTGAGTAACTGGGCAGAACAACTATGAGGAGCTTGTTTCTCCTGCTTGGCTCCCTCCACCCATCCTCCCAGTTAGCCTCTAGAGGATGTCGAGGCCTCTGACCCTGGGTGGTTCCCACCCTGATCTTGCTTCCAGGCCCTAGCCAGGTGCCCTGCAGCTGCCTCATGTGTGGGCGAATGTGCTGTTCTGGAAGGTGACTGAGGCCTGCTTTCAGCAACACTATGTGAGGCTGGCCTGGTTGGTGTTGCCCAACCTAGAATGGCAAATGAACTCATCTTCTGTCTCTCCATGCACCTCTATCGCCAGGATGCTTCTGCAGTAGAAAGAGCAGAGAGGAGTGGGTCAGGCCTCACCCTGTTGTCCTGCCAGAGTGCGCTTGGCAGAAAACGAGGGAGAGGGGATGCAGACCATGACAGGGCCTCCTAGTTTGCGTTCTGTTGTTGTGATAAACAAGAGTATCAAAATGAACTTAAGGAGTAAAGGTTTATTTGGCTTACGGATCAGAGTTCATCACCAAGGAGAAACCAAGACAGGAATTCAAGGCAGGTACTGAAGCAGAGACCAAACTGGAACATTGCTTACTGAATTGCTCAATTTGCTTTCTTATACATCTCAGGACCATATGCCCTGAGGATAACACCACTCTTCTGGGCGTTGGGCCCTTCTATAAGAATCTTCAATCAAGAAAATTCCCCACAGACTTGCCTAGAGGTCATTTTCTCAATTGAGTTTCCCTCAATTGAGAAAGTTGCGTGAGGTTGACAAAACTCACAAACACAAAGGGGTGGCAGAGCCATATCCCCTTTTCCTCCCCACTACACTTGGGACTCACTTTGAGCCATACAAACATTGTGGACACTACTTAGCATACAGGGGAGTCCAGAAGGACCGGTTGTGATAGGATGCAGGAGTCTCAGTGGCCCCACTCAGGGCTGGGCCATACTCAGGAGGCAAGGGGGTTAGTGCAGGGGCTGTGCAGTCCTCATAGGCTGCGAAGCCACCAAGAGCCACTTTAACTCATTGGGGAACATTTTTCCTTCATTTCTCAAAGCCAACAGCAGCTTGTTGGGACCTGCCACCGGAAATCATTACCTGCCAATCTGCACTGGGTGGGGCCTTGTGTTCTGGGTGGATCCATCCCTTTGTCCATGAAGTAGACTGTCCTTTGTCTTAGACACAGGGGAGGGCTGCAACCTCCCACCATCTGGCCAGGGGAAACTGGCAAGGGGAGTAAGGATGACAGCCAGCCAGAGTGAGCAGCTTCTCAGAGGGAATGCACAAGTGTTCCCAAAGAGCATGGAGGGACCAGAATCCTTTGAAGGGTTTGTAAACGGTGTGCCCATCAGGGTCAGGTGTGAGCAGGTCTAGAGTCCTTGGCCTTTGCTTCTTTCAGCTCTTGGATGCAGAGCCATTGCCAAGGACTTGGTGTGGGAGGGACTGGATCTGAGTCTGGGTCTGTGGGGGGCACTTTGTGTCTGCAAGTCAGGTGCTTAGGGTCCTAAGTCACTGTCAACTGTGAATGTCAAGATTGTCTCACCCCATCTTCCCAGTCCTGCTTAGGCTTTCTTGCCTCTGACCATAGCACTAATCCTCCAGCCCCTGGCTAGAAAACCTGGGTCTTCTTGGACTCTCCAGGGTCCTGCTCTACCTGAATTTGCTCCCCCAGCTCCTTCTAGAACAGGCCTTTCACTCTTCGTCCTTCCTACCGTCTCTGAGTCCACCTCTACTAAAGAGCATCTCCTGGGACCTCATAGAGCCATACTGTGTGTTGTTGGCTGGCTGAGTACATCTGAGAACAGCTGTCCATGCATCTTATACCCTGTGGTGGGACCATAGCCGTGCATTACTAGGGTGAGAAAGCTGTGTAGCAGGTTCAGCCGGGGAAAGTGCAGGATGACCCCACCTGATTACTAGCCAGTGTAACCAGCCAGCTACGTGCAAAACACCAGGCTGGGCAGCCCCTGCCAGAGTGTACAGAACTCTCCACAAGGATGCCCTACTTCTACCACACTCTTTCCAGAAGTGAAAGGCTATGAGGGCAACCCTGAATTTATCCTGTTTCCATCTTGTTTATGATGCATTCGACTGATCTGGGTAGTGGTGGCCCATGCCTCCAGCACTTGGGAGGCAGAGGCAGGTGGATCCCTGTGAGGTGGAGACCAGCCTGGTCTACAGAACAAGTTCCAGGACAGCCAGAGGTACACAGAGAAACCCTGTTTGAAAAACAAACAAACAAACAAACAAACAACTAACTGGCGAGGCATGGCAATACATAGCTTAATTGCAGCACATAGGAGGAAGAAGCCAAGCAGATCACTGAAAGTGTAAGTCTAGCCTGGTTTACATAATAAATTCTAGGCCAGCCAGGACTACCTAGGAAATCTGTCTCAAAACAAACAAACAAGCAAACATACAACAACAAAAATAATCCCCAAACTGTAACTTCTCTGCAGGAGTGTGAGGAGAAATTGTATATGGGGGAGAGATGAAGCTTCCTCTAGTTTCTCATGCAGAGGCTGAGACCAGGGCCACAACAGAGGCAGGTTGTATTTTGAGCATGGTTGGGCTGAACTTTCATTTAAACTTGCAGAGTAAATAGAATCCAAGATGGCCCGTGAATTTCAGATGCATATTGAATCAGTTTTTAGTACATATCACAAATACTGAGTGAGTTATCCACCATATATCTTATTATAATTTATTTTAATATAATTTAATTGGGATTTACTATGTACCCCAGGCTGCCCTCAAACTTGTGACCAATTCACTTACCTAATCTGCCTCATGCTAAGCCACCATGCCAGGCCCAGGCCCATATTTTATTGTTGTTATTGTTGTTTTGGTTGGTTTTTTTGAGACAGGGTTTTGCTGTGTAGCCCTGACTGTCTTGAAACTTGTTCTGTAGACCAGGTTCATTTAACTCAGGCTGAACAGTGCCCGATCTTTTGCCTCTAACTCCTAAATTCTGGGATTCAGGCATGCATTCCAATGCTGGACTGTGAATTACCTCTTTTTCTTGATTGTCAGTATCAGCAAAGCACCTGTATCTTATCCAGCAGCTCTTTTGTCTTCTATCCTTTCTTGACCATACAATTTTATTTTTAAATGTTCCTGAATTTGGAGTTCTCCACAAATAATCTCCTCCAATTTTGTGCCCACAGACACTGTAACTGTTGGTGGGGAGGTCCTTACTTGCTTTTCAGAGCAAAGTTAGGTGCATTTGGGAGCATGCAGGAGGTTCCCACAAAATGGCAAATTGCCTGCTTCAAATTGTCATAGCAACCACTGGTGAACCAGCTAAGGGATTTTGTGTGGTGACCCTTCCCAGCTTGCAGGAGCTTACAGTTCCTCAATGAGCCTAGGGACAGGTGGCCGAGGTCATGAAGAGGCCTGTGTCAGGCAAAGCCCGGAGCCTGGGGCAGGCATGCAGTGTATGCAGTCCCACACTGCTCAGTTCAGTGTGGTGTGGATCCCACAAGCTTGGCTGATGCTGACCACAGAGGGTGTGGCGGGATCAGGGGAGGTTGGATGGCTAATGTGAAGAGAAGCATCTGGCACATGGGCCACTCTCCTTGGTAAGCCACTGGTGCAGGGTGTGTCTCCTGGCCCAAGGGATCACCAGCCTCCTCCTATTAGTCTGGATTAACTGGTGAGGTTGGTGTCAGCCTTTGGTAAGGACTGGGATTTTCGTCCGAGGCAGGGGGAGCTTGGAGGCAGGGATGCAGGAAAGAAGCTGCTGCTTTCTCTGGGTCCCAGAGAGTTTGCAGAGTGCAGGCAGTGGAGCCACCTGCAACAGTGAAAAGGAGGGTCTGGGTGCTGAGCAGCCCCACAGGGAGCCAAGCATCTTGGCTCTGGGAAGCAGAGGGAGGTATTTTGGCACCTGAACCAGCTGAGCCTGGTCCTCAGGCTCTGGCAGGCTTTGCCACCCTCAAGGTTAAGCAAAGCGGATGTAGGGATGCCATTCCCCAGCCCCAGGACAAAGCTGAATTTATGATCCTCAGAGTAGACTGGCTTCTTGCCTGGTTCCCCAGACCCAAATCGCCTTCTTGTGTTACACAGCGTAAATGGCTCTGATGGACTTTGGGTCCTAATTTGAGTTCACCCTGTTAGAGGAAGCAGATGATCTGTGGGAGTCACTTTCAATTTTTTTACATTTAATTATTTTGTGTGTGCCACAGATAGATAGAGAGATAGAGAGAGATAGAGAAATAGATGATACATAGATAGATGTAATTTAAAAAAGAAAGAGAATCCAGTGAGTGATTGACTGTTGTTCTTACTCAGAGACCCCTCTTTCAAGAGGCTAAAATGCAGAGCAGAGACCACGTGTACGCTAGGGACTCAGAGGCCCCCAGGACCCCTAAATCAAGCAGCAGAATGGGGAGGACTCTGTTCTTTGACACCTCTGGCAGATTTTCCCAGCACTTCTTCTATCATAAATCTGAGTGGGGATAGAGCAGCTGCCCTTCCCTCGACCTCTCAGCCTCTCCAGATCTAACCAAGTCCTGGGTTCTCTCTCTAGCTCTTCCAAATCCAGCACCTGACCCTGCTTCCCTCATCTTGAGGGATGCTCTATATGTAAGAGTCTCTGGGATCCTATATCTGACTCTCCCTTGCTTTTTCTCTACGGTAAATGGGGGTTCTAAGTGGCCCCCAGGCTCCCAGGTCCCAAGAGCTGTAGGCAGTCAAGACCTCCTCCAGGGGCCTGGCTGTCTGATACCTTGGCCTGCCTATCCTTCTGTTCCTAGGTTTTACTCACTCCTTGGCTCTTCTACTGCCTCTGCCTCTAGGTCATTATCAGCTTCTCCAGGAAGCCTCTGAGCCCACATGCAAATTTTAACACACTGGCCTGTGGTGTATAAGACAATACCCTGAAACACATGGCTGAAGCTCCCAGTAAGACTGACCCCAGGAGGCATCGTCCAACAGCCGAAGAGGGTCCCATCATGGTTGACACCTCTCATCAGGGGAAGGTCTTCTATTTCTTGGGAACTTTCCAGGTAGAGCTATACAACAGGCTTGAGAATTGGGAGGGTGTTGGGGAAAAGGAGGAAGAAGAAGAAGTGCGGGGCCGAAAGCAGGACCTGGACAGTAAAGACTGGGTTAAGGTTCAGGCATTCAGTCCACGTGGGTTGGTCTAACTCATTGAGAAAGAGAAGGTATGTGGACAGTGTTGTACATGTTTCTGTTCCTGACCCCATCTTCTCTTCCCAAAGTCAAGAGCGAACTGGATCTATCTGGAGTCTAGATAGACTCACCTTGGTCTTTCTGTACTGAGGTTGGAGGTTGGGCAAGGCAGAGTGGATGCTGCCTCTTTTCCCTCTGTGCATCCAGCCTGGGAGCCAGGCTTGCCTGTGGTCCATACCCTGGGATCTGTGAAACAAGGCCCAGTGAAGGTGCAGCCCAAAGATTTCTGAGATGCCCTTGAGATTTCTGTCCCCGTAGCACACGCAACCTTCTCCCAGACAGTCAAACAAGAGCCACTTCCACAGGCTGTACCTGCTAGACTTTCGGGAACGAGATGGGAGGAGGTTCTACAGAGAGAAACCAAGTTGACAGTCCTTCAGACAAGAGCTTCATTAATGACACCAGCTTTGTGATAAGAGGTCTGAGGGGTGTTTTAGCACCTCACGGCACAACAAAGTATCTTTAAAAAGTTCCTGAGGTAAAAGGAGGTCTTGCTTCTAGAAGAAGCGTGGCGAGTTAATGTGTGACCTGTGCTACGTGACAGGGGTCAGTCTTTCTCTGGGTAAGGGAGTGGAATTTGGTTAATGTGTGAGTTATGCCATGTGACAGAACTCAAGATGCCTCTTTTCCCCAGACACAGGGAGTCCTGGTTATCTGGAGGGCCTGGGTTTACCCACAGTGTTGAAAAGATCTCCGTCTCAGCCTGGTGAAAGAGAAAGAGGTGATCATACCAGGGGCTGAGTCTGATGCAGGGCAGGATCTCTTTCCACGAGGAGGAGGAAGACAGATCTTCAGCATGGGAGTTCAGGCTGCAAGTGAACAGAGTCCAAAGGCAGTCACAATAGCTGGAGATGGCCGAGCGGGTAAAGTGCTTGCCAAGCAGGTGTAAGGACCTGAATTTGGATACCTAGAACCTATGTAAAGCCAGGTGAGGAAGAGCATCTGAAATCCTAGTATTCTTGTGGTGAGAGGGGGCATGAAGACAGGAGAATCCCTGGAATCTCGAAGGCCAGGTAGCCTGGGGCATTTGAGAAGGTGGTAAGCAGTTGGAGGAGACCCTGTCTCTTACAAGGTGGAAGGAGGGGCTAACCCCAAGGCCGTCCTCTAACCACCACACACGTGTCATGACACATACGTGCCTGCTCACACTCAGGAATGCACACACACACACACACACACACACACATCTTTCACAAATGCCTAAAGGTTGTTTTTGTTTGTTTGGTTGGTTTTTAAGAAAACAGACTTATGGTGTCAGCCTGTCAAGCCTCAATCAAATGAATAATTAGCAAAAGGGGGTATGAAGGAGAGGGTCTCAGATACATGTGCCTGATACCAAGAACATTACTCACGATCACGAGGACCAGTCCCGTTCCAGTGTCACCGTAACTCCCGCAGAAAACAGTCTAGAAAAACATCCACCTGGTTGCTGACTGTCCACCTTCTGACTGACCCTGTGGCTGAGGAGGACCCTCTCGTGGAGGCTGCTTGTGCACCTGCTTCACAGTCTTTGCAAACTTCCCAGCCACCATCTCCTTGAACACATCACAATATGCTCTCCCATTGCAAGGTTCTACCAGCTCCAGATGAGCTTGCTCTAATCCTCCCTGCCCAGTGCAAATCCTGGCATTGGGTGACTGGGGGCACGTGTGTGCTTGGGGCAACCTTCCATCTCGGTTCAGTGTTGAAATAGGAGCGGCAGGGCTGCGTCCCCAGCACCCGGCCGCCCGCATGGCTAGTTTATACCCAGAAATAATTACACGGAAACTGTATTCTTTCAAACACTGCCTGGCCCGGCTAGGTCCAGTTTCTTATTGGCTAGCCGCTCCTATTTCAACAGTTCAGCCGAACCATGTTGTTAGTCTGTGTTGGTGTGGAAGTGGCTCGCCCAGGCTTCCAGGGCAGCTACCCCTATTACCTTTTCTGGATAGTCAGTTGAGCCAAGTTTGTACTGTATTCTCAGGCAGAGTTTGCTGAGATGGGCAGAATAATGGCCCCTCCAAAGACGTCGGAATCTTTTCCATTTTCAGAGAAGCTGGGTACTAGGTGGGGCTAATGCAGGAATGCTAATAAAGAGAAAGAGTTTTCATTTACAGTGTATGCAGTAGGTGCTTCTGCCTGTCTGCTTGCCTGATGTGTTAACTGGAACCTACAGGTTCCATTTGTGCCTAGGTCTGATTTTTTCAGAGGCAAGACCATTTCCCCATGAGCTCTGCCTTGCCAGTCCTGGGCTTGCTGAGTAAGAGCCCTGCCTCTGCCCTGGGGACAGCTTGGCAGTGGCCTGAAGGTTCCTAGGAGCTGAGACGCGTGCAGGGGTGGGAAAGGCAAGGCTTGTAAAGACAAGGAAGGTGACCTGGGGCAGGTCTGTCTCCTGTCCTTAGGGAATAATTAATAAGTAAACCATTGTGTGAGAACGATAATAATTAGGTTATTAGGAAGGGCCCAATCTGCCCTCTCCACTCCCTGCCCCAGGGTTGGGCCCTGGACCCACCTGACAATTTACCTCTACTGTAGGTGTCTGGTCTCCATGGAAACTGGGAGTCATTTCACAAACAGAAGATTAGGCCTCGTGGGAACTGGGAGGTGCGGAAATCTCAAGGGGCAGAGTTTTCATTTATAGTGTTTATGAAGTGAAGGTGTCAGGCCAAGGTCTCTAGCCAAAGTCTACTCACTGACTAAGGGCAGAGCACAGAGCACAAAGGCTGGTTTTCTGGCCCTCTTCCTGCCAGCAGGATGACTCCACACTGGGTTTATGTGACACCAGAGATCAGACCCAGGTCTCATGCGTGCTAGGCGAGCTCACTTAAGTAACAGAGGGAGTTTGTGGCAGAGATGTTAGGCTCCTCTTGTCAGAGTTTTCCCAGGGAAAACCAACATTTCTTCTGCCTAAAAATGCAAATAATTAAAACTTCCAGGAGGGCTGTAATGTGGCTCAGGTGGCAGAGTGCTGGGTTCCTTCTCTAGCCCTGCATAAGTGAAAGTGATAGAGCCGGCCTGTAATTCTGGCACCTAAAGGAAGGGTATCAGAAGTTCAAGGTCATCCTTGGCTACGCAGTGAGCTCAAGGTTAGCCTGTGCTACCTGAGATACCTTGTCTCAAAACAAACAACCCCAACTTCAGCCTGTAGGTTTCCTGCTCTGATGATAAAGCATCCCCAGGTGAGTGAGTGGTGGGCTCTAGCGGAGCCAACTCTGGGATCAATGGAATTACTCTCCCTTGGCCCAGCCTGGCAAGAGAATCCTTAAGAAAGCACTGAGCTGTCCAGTGGGTGGAAGTTTCCTTCCAGCAGGGCAGGACCCCGGCCGATTAATCCCAAAACGCAGCACAGTGAGAGACAGACAATAACCCCAGAGAGAAAAAATGTCTCCTTCTAGGTCCTCAGGTTCTCCAGCATCCTAAAAGTTATTACATGCCCTGTATTGGGTGGTGACCATTTCTACTTGGGTAAAGGCAAGGTTTTCCAAGTATGTGCATCAAACCCACAACCCAGCAGCTCAGATAAGCTGTCGTCTAGATGGTACTAGACAGGCACTTGGTTTGAGTGAGTGGCTGTCAGGACGACTGATGCCTTGCTGGTCTGGAAGGTTTTAAAGGCCGAGCAAACAGAAAGTCTTCTGGAGACTTCAGGCCCTCAGTGGCTTCAGTAGGACCACTAGAGGGTCAAGGGCCTGCTCCTGATTTAGATCTTTGCCAAGATAGGCAGCTGGACTGAGGTTAGAAGGAGGAGCTGTTCAGAAATCCAGAGAAAGACGGCCTCTTTGTCTTGTAGCTCCATTGCTACTTTAAAGAGCTCCGGACCTGAGCTTGCTGTCCTGTGTTCTGCTGTCTAGTAGGTTTCCTGGTACAAAATACCTCAAGCTAATCCAGCTATCTGGAAACAGTTTCCAGTCCTTCCTCATTCCTCCTCTCTTCCTTTTTCCTTTATTCTCCCGCCATCCTCCCTACCCCTGCCGTCCCTCAGGAGACACCTGATTTCAGAAGTCCAATTTCTGAGACTGTCACAGGGCCACTCTGTTGTTTAGAAAACCCAGCCCATAACAGTTTGTCAGTACTGCCCTAATAGACTAAGACAGGGAGTCAAGATAAATGGGGGGAAAAACATTTCAAGTTCTGTTCAGAGCAAGGGGCCCCATTATACCACCCACCTACCTGCCCCCTGTGTGAAGTAGCCAGACAGTGGTGGAAACTTAAGTGATGCTTCCGTTGTGAGTAAAATATGAGCTTGCTCGTGGCTTCTTTTGCAAAATGAAGAATACAGGGTGGGCCATGCTTGCTGGTATACACCTTTAATTCCCGGAAATATGGAGGTAGGGACAGGTAGATCTCTGTGAGCTTGAAGTCTACATAGTGAGTTCCAGGACAGTCAGGGCTATGTAGAAAGACCCCAGACACCGAAAGCAACAAGAATATGTGGTAGGCCATATTTATAGATTTTTTTTAAAAGATAGGGTTTTGTATAGCCCAGGATGGTCTTGAACTTACTATGTAGCAGAGGATGACCTTTAGCTCCTGATCCTCCAGTGGTCTCCACATCTCTAGCGCTAGGATTAAAGACATGCACTATATTACACATGGTTTGTGTGGTGCTAGGACTAAACCCAAGGTATCATGCATGATAAGGAAGCATTCTACCAACTGATGTACATTCCCAACCCATATTTATGAACTTCTTTTTATTAACACTAATGCCTCTCCATTGCTCTGTTGTAGGGGCCATGGATCTCATTGTCTCAGGATCTGAAAGCCCTTGTTGGGCCAGTTTCTCTTCAGAGTATACTGCTACCATGGTTCCATCACACCTAGCCTCAGAAAATGTGTGGAGCCCAGAAAGTTCCCAGTGTCCACCATTCAGTTTTCAGATTTCCCAGGATCCATAATTGAGTTTGCAAAGCTTCTCTGGCTACTTCTGCTTCAGGAGCAGTGGGAGCCATAATAGACTCCATTGTCACTGGGCTAGTGCCCGGAAAGAATGACATCAGACTCTGGCTGCAAGTTAGGGCTATTTTTAGCAGCTGATTGGTTGTCAGGAGGCTGGCAGCCTAGTTATAAGGTGAGGCAGAGGTGGGGCCCTGAGATTCCAGTCTGGCAGAGCAAGAGATGCCAGCCCTGTACAGTGGCCTCCTTTCTTCCCAGCTTGAGTTCCAGGTATGGCTCTCCTGGGGACCAGCATCCACAGAGCTGGGCTTGGCAGCAACTGAATACTGATATAAATACCCTACCCTGTCTGACTGCAAGGACAACCCTGACAACGATGGTTCTGTACTGCCTGGTATGGGCCCCTGCCCCAAGTCACGTGGAAGTAGCATCACAGTGACTTAAAGGGGTCTTGTACAATTCAAGGGAAAATGGGCATCATACTCAACACACCAGGACACATTGCCCAGCACCAACCTCTTTGAAGGTGACTGAGGCTATCAGGGCTTTAGCCTTCTAGCTGCTCTCAGGCCCCCAGGGTCCTTGGACTTCGGTCAGGCTGAAGTTACCTGTGGGAGTTACCTTTCTGGGATCATAAAGTACTGTAGTCAATGTGTGCAAAGGGAGAAGAGACTACTCCCTCCTCAGAGAAACCTCAGGCAGATTCAAATAAGCCTCACCTAAGCCCTCAGAGAGGCCATTGGCCAAACAGCCTCAAGATCAGATAGCACAGAGGGGTTCAAGATAGTCCCTCCGGATAGCTGTCAAAGCCTGTTCCTTGGAAAGCTTTAGAGCAAGAATTATGTTGGATAAGTGAACTGTAGGACTTCTCAGTCCTGATTAAGGACCCTGATTAAGCCTAATCCTCAGGGACTCTGCGAACAGGGCCGTGGGATTCAGCATTTCCCAGGCTTGTTGGACTGCAACCTTTGTGTTAAAAGTCAGGTTCCTTGTACTGGGATGTTTCTGAGTAGTAGAGTATTTGCCTGCACAAGATCCTAGATTTCCTAGGCTGCATCCCCGTCACAGCAGCAGCCACAATAATAATATGATAAGTTTAAAAGGTGAAGCTTTCTGAGATAGAATGGGGTATGCTGTGAACTCACACTTACTTGGGCAGCTACCACCATAGTGCATAGAAGGATGCACAGGGAACCCCAAACTGCCCTCACTTCCCTTGGATGTCCACATCCTCCTCCTTCCCAAAACTTCTTTCCATCTTTTGCCTTTTCTAGAATGCTGTCCCCTGGAAGGAAGTCATTCCCTTTTCCCCAAGACTTCCTGTGTTGGCTTCTGGTAATGATGAACTGTAGCCTGTAAGCCAGATAGATAGCTCTTATCCTCCTTCAAGATGGCATTGGTCAGAATGTTTTATCGTAACAACATAAAGCAAACTAAAACTAGGGGTTTGACAGAGTTTTAATTATTGAAGAACAATTATCAGAAAGAACTTAAGTAACAGCAACAATAAAAAAGCAATAGTCGACTCCAGAAAAACAAAATGTAGCACAAACAAAATAACCATAGCATCCTAAGTGTTTTAGTTGAGACAACATTTATGGGTCATAATGACACTAAAAGCAAACATGAATTTGGTCACCAGTTGTGATAATTGTCTTGATAATGAATAGGGTATTATGTAGTGAGGGTATATGGAGATTCATATGGTATACATGAAGAGAAAACTAAAAAAACAACAAGAAATAATAATATTATTACTAATAGCAATGTGGAAACAAAAAATCAAGAAGTAGCTGGGAGGGTCGATAGCAGGTGTCTCCACGAAAGGGAGCCAGAGGTGGGGAGGGAGTGGAGTGCCCATGCATCGTGCTGCAGCCTGAGGAACCATTGAACTTTCTAAACAATGTCACAAAAATCACACTTCCAAAGGGAAAAGAATCTGGTCAAAGACGTGGCCCCAAATACCATCCTGAGCTTACCCGGTAACATGTTTGCCAACAAGCTTGACAACCTACATGCAATCCTTGGAGCATGATGGACAGAGAGAACTTATTCTTGCAAAGTGTTCTCTGAATTCCACATATAGGTCCATTGTGGACCTACACATGCACACATATAAAAAAAATAAATGTAAGGAAGTTTTTAAACAATAATAACCAACTGCCATCTTAGTGACCATCTAATCCTCACACAGCTGTTCAGCGCTTCCTTCCCTGAAGAACCCCCTCTTTTCAGATGAGATGGGGTATGTGCAGGTGGTGTGGTGGCAGGTGGAACCCCTCTCTTCAGTCAGTCCTGAGGCCCCCTTGTTGTGTCTTCTTCCCTTGGCACCAAACTTCTGGAAAAGTCTTCACACTTCAGCTTTCCCTGACACTCCCTCTCCCCGTCCCTGCTGTTCTACCTACATTTTCTGAAAGTTTTCCAGCAAAACGTTCTCTTATTCTTGGCCCTTTTCACACACAGTAGTTTCTGAGCATGCCCCTTGCTCCAGCTTTGCTACCATCTCAGGAGAACCTGCTGCTCCCTCCTTCCTCAGGCAGCCATAACCACTGCTTGGGAAGAAAAGGACCCACCCAGTCTTCGACAAGACTTTTCACCCCATTTTGTGACTCCACGCTTGCCTGCGTCTTTGGAGAGAGGCAGAGCATCAATCACAGTTTTGTATGCAGCCTGGCCACTGGTGCAAACAAGGCTGAACCTCAGACTTCCTGGGCCATGCTGCAAAGACACAGCACTTCTCTGCTACTAGCCTCCATTCTGCTATCAATTCCTGCCGCCCTTATCTCTTCCCTGCAGCAAGAGCCTATCTGCCCTGCCTTCTTTCCCTGATGTGGGCAGATGAATGCTATTGATCTTCCCTCACCTGCACCCACTGTGCCTTGGGAGCCGCTTTCAAAATGACTTTCCCAGACTCAGCCCTCGCCTGGAGCAGTGGCTTTGCCTGTTAGGCCATGGATGAAAGACTGCCCCCCCAGAACTCACTGCAGCAAGCAGTGACCACCTGCATTGTTCTTCAAGGCCCATGTGACTCCTGTGAGATGGGAACACCAGATCCATTCTGATAAAGAGAGGAGCCCCTGGAAGACGCTGTGGACTTAAGTCTGAATCCAGTGTCGCAGCTTGTGAAAGCAACTCTACCTCACTGCCAAGCTGTCGCTGCTTCTAGCTGCCCAGTGCATTTGCCTCTTCTCTATGTTATTTTTTCCCATGTGAGGGTAGAGGGGGAGGAAGGGGGGAACCTAACCAATCAGTTCCATAGCCCCCAAGCAGGGCAGCCCTATCAGGAAGAGCCTGGAATTCACAGGACAGCATCCTATCTGCATGTGGAATAGGTTAAGGTCCTCTAAGTGAGAAAAACAAGGTTATTGTATTTGCTAGAGCAATGCAATCAGACCCCTTGCTTTGAAGGTAAAGAGAAAATTGTGTCATGGACAGAAGGCACCAGGTGTGTCTTGCTGAAGATTGTCATCCTGGGTGGGGGGTGGGGGAAGGGTCCCTAGAAGTAGGTGTGGCCTTCTCCGGTTGACGCTAAGTGAGACAGAAGCAGGGATGAGAACAAGCAAGGATGTTTGTCTCCACAAAGGTCAGTGATGGGCAATCTTTACCCATCATAGGAGAGGATTGAAAGTATGCACCGCCAAGCCCAGTCAACTTTAAACTTCTAATCCTCTTGCCTCTGCCTCCTGAGTGTTGGGATTACAGCTGGGCACCACCCATGGTATATTAGGTGCTGAGGATCAAACCCAAAGAATCAGGCATGGTGAGCAAGCACTCTCCTCTCAGAAAGGACTATGGGTGTGGCACTTCCTGGGAATGCTCTTTTTTTAATTAATTAATTTATTTATTTATTAAAGATTTCTGTCTCTTCCCCACCGCCGCCTCCCCTTTCCCTCCCCCTCCCCCAGTCAAGTCCCCCTCCCTCGTCAGCCCAAAGAGCAATCAGGGTTCCCTGTCCTGTGGGAAGTCCAAGGACCACCCACCTCCATCCAGGTCTAGTAAGGTGAGCATCC
>NW_026068012.1:4262637-4329414 GCF_014885135.2 Alexandromys fortis | reverse complement strand
CAGTAGGATCAAAAACCCATTGCCATTGTTCTTGAGGTCTCAGTAGTCCTCATTGTCCGCTATGTTCAGCGAGACCGGTTTTAACCCAGGCTTTTTCAGACCCAGGCCAGCTGGCCTTGGTGAGTTCCCGATAGAACATCCCCATTGTCTCAGTGTGTGGGTGCACCCCTCGCGGTCCTGAGTTCCTTGCTCGTGCTCCTGGGGATGCTCTTCATGGTCTTATCCCAGCATTTAATGAGACCCTGTCTGAGGGAGGGAGGGAGGGAGAGAGAGAGAGAGAGAGAGAGAGAGAGAGAGAGAGAGAGAGAGAGGAAAAAGTTGTTCAAAGTTGTCTTTGATTGAATAGTGGAATTTGAGGCCAGCCTGGGCTATGTAGTTCTTTGTCACAAAACAAAACAATCTAAGCTTCCTGTGCTAGACCTGTGACCCAAGTTGTAGTACCTTAAGAACTCCAACCCTCTCCATGAAGCTCAACCCTGTGCTCTCACCTAGGTTCCTTAGCAGCCCTCTGAGTTGTAACTGCAGGACACACACACACACACACACACACACACATAGAAAAAAGAAAGGAAGGAAGGAAGAAAAACGAAGGAAGGAAAGGAGAGGAGAGGAGAAAAGAGAAAAGAGAAAGAAAGAAAGAAAGAAAGAAAGAAAGAAAGAAAGAAAGAAAGAGAACGTGAAAAGGAAAGAGAGTGGCAATCAGGGTTGCAGGAATGAGCTGAACTCACCATGACCCTTCCACATTCAAAATACCTTGAAATACCTTGGCGTGTTAGCAGAGGCCAGGGGACAAGAGGTTACTATAACACCAGATAGAGCATTTCAAACAGGAAAAACAAAAGAGTGAGGTGATCTGGAGCCTCAGAGTTTAACAGGCAGCCTCATGGCCATGCGTGGGGTGGGGGTGGGGGGGGTGCCCTCTTCACGTATGTTGGCAGCTTCCGGGTCTGAATGAACCAAGATATAAGAAAGCAGGCTGCGCAGGCATGGAAAGTTAGCCAGTAAGCCATGTTCCTCTGTTGTTCTGCTTCGGTTCCTGCCTTGGCTTCCCTGAATGATGTACCATAAACTGTGAGCAGAAATAAGCCCTTCCTTACTTTTGGTTACTTTTCTGTTGCTTCGATAGAACACCATGACCAAGGCAATTTACAGAAAGAAGGGTTTATTTGGGTCTTAAGATTCCAGAGGGGTAGGGTCAGTAATAACCAAGCAGATGCGTGGTGGCAGGGACAGCTGATCACCCACATCTCGAACCACAAACAGGAATCCGAGAGTGCCTTAGGAGTGGCACAAAGCTTGCCCCCAGTGGCACACTTCCTCCAGCAAGGCCATACTTCCTAAGCCTCCCTCAAAACACAAACAACTGGGGACCAAGTATGCAAATGTCCAAAATTTATGGGGGACTTCCTTTTCACACCACCATACCACAGCAACAGAAATAAAATCAGGGCACGGAGCATCCCCACTTCAGGGTACCCATGCTTCACCGCTGTTCCACATGGCTTTCAACACCTGCTCTCAAAGATCCTAGCAGATATGTCCGGCCTGTGCCCTGTGGGCTGTCTGTGGCCTCATGTGATCCAGGATAGCTACAAACATGGCTCAACACAAAGCTGTAATCTTAAAATATGAGGTTCCCTCCCCGCCAATTGTTTTGGTAACTTGATTGTGTGGTCTTCAATGTGAACTTTTATTTTTTTTTTAACAATGTTAAAGAGCTGCTGGGTCTTGTACGCTTCCTCATGTGGTGCATGGACAACCATTGCCTACACATTGAAGACAGCTTCCCAGTGGCTCCAGCCAAGCAGTAAAAGTTTTTGTGACCCATGATTCCTGCTGAGGTTCTGACCAAATTCCATGAGATAAATATTGAAGATCTAGAGACTGACAAAGACTCTGGGAGAGGACTGTAGATGAGGGTTAGGTGGACTATTCTAGGCAGAGGTAGAGGAAGTCTATGAACAGTGAGTCCAGAAAATCAGTTGTAAAGCCCAGGCTGGCCCATCAGGCCTGGTGACCTAGGCAGCTCCACTCATCTCACTGAGTCCTGGGACTTTGACAACCACTTTGACAACCACTGCAGGTCCCCCATTTCTCTCCAACATGACCCTTCGGGCACACATACTGGGGTCCTGGGTATAGAAGTAGCCTGATCTATGACAGCTCAAAGGGGGGGTTCCCTAAGCTCACACAATAATAAAAGTAATACACAGCCGATAGAGACTGAACTTAGCACTTTGCCTCTGCAGTTTCCCTGGGCTAGCCATAGACGGTGCCAGGTTTGCTGGAGTCATGGGGCAGTGGTAGCAACTGCAGCCCCAGTCAGCCCCAGATCACGAGGAAAAGCTGTGCGGTGCTGTGTGGCTAAGCCGCAGTGTTAGGTGGGTCAGGTGAGTTACACACTTTTTACCTACACTATGTTCAACCTACCAAGGGCTTTTATGAAACATGATACCATCTTGGGTGGAGGAGGCATCTATCTAGTGATTATCACTGTTATTGGATCAAGTGTCATGTGATTCCCAAATAAGTTTCCTGTGGGTCTTCTTGGCAAATGTGTCCCCACAGTGCTAACACAAAGTGTTTCATGCCTCTCACTCTCCCTGTCCTTGTCTAGGGAGGTGCTGTCGGTCTCTTTGAGCCCCAGGTCACAGGACCTTCAGGCTCTGGCTGGCCTGACCTGTCTCCCTGCATTCCTTTTCATTTACATTCTGAAAACAGCATCTTTCATGGCTGGTGCCCTGACAGGCTGGTTCAGGCTGTCTCAGCATGAAGATGCATTACAATTCTAGTCCGAGAGGTTTAGGGTGTCACTGGGGCTCAGAGAAGGGTTGATCAGACCCTGGTGCTCAGAGGTGCCCTGGGCAGAGACAGGTACTATGACATGTGTAGTGACTGCAAAGAGGGAGACTGGGGTGTGTAGCCTGGCAGATGACCCCATTGATCCAGCCTCAGCTTCCTCATCTGCTTCTCACGGGGAAAGTGGACATTGGCTTGGTACAACACAGTATCCCTGAGGACAGAGATTACAAAGCAGCGTGATCTGGTCTCAGCTGGGGCACTGCCCCAGCCTAGGTACTGCCTGACCCTTCCTGAAGGGATCTGTTTGCAGTCCTGGATCAGCTCAGCCTAAATGTTGCTTCACCTGGGAACCTTCCCTTACCAGGATGGTAGACACATCCGACACCTCCCACACTTCCTTTCTCCTCCCTTCTCTTCCACACTCCTTTCCGTCCAGCAAGTGGTGGTGGCGCACGCCTTTAATCCCAGCACTTGGGAGGCAGAGGCAGGTGGATCTCTGTGAGTTCGAGACAAGCCTGGTCTACAGAGCTAGTTCCAGGACAGGCTCCAAAACCACAGAGAAACCCTGTCTCGAAAAACCAAAACAAACAAACAAAACAAAAAAAAAAAAGAAAGAAAAAAAAAAGCCTGTATTGTTGAGTAGGAGGAGAATTGAGCTAGAGGGCACTGATCACTGAGATATTTTCATCTTTTGAATTTTGTGTCTACATCTGATCCCCCCCAGGTCATTCGGTTCAAACTGTTCCCTGAGTCCTCTCTGTTAAATGGCCACAAAG
Organism: Alexandromys fortis; assembly: GCF_014885135.2. Taxonomy (NCBI): domain Eukaryota; kingdom Metazoa; phylum Chordata; class Mammalia; order Rodentia; family Cricetidae; genus Alexandromys; species Alexandromys fortis. The sequence continues at coordinate 4,325,836 of NW_026068012.1, read as the reverse complement.
TCCTTTAGTAACCACTCACGGAAAAAGCCAAGGCTTTTGTTTATGCACTCCTCAGCTTAATCCTACCCTCCTCCTATGCTATTTTTGCTTTTGGAGAAACTCTGACCTTTTCTGAATGTTAAATCCATTTCCTCAAAGCCAGGCATGGACTCACCACACACCTGAGGCACCTGCTTGCTGCCAGTGTCTAGCCTTCCACAGGGTACTGCTGGGCTCTGGAGCCTGGTCCATGTTGAAATGTGGTGTCCACATGCAGAACATGGCCCTGACTCTGTTTATGTGTTTATCAACGGTGCTGGGGATTGAAGCTAGGACCGCATGCATACATGGTAATCATTCTACCGCTGAGACACATCTCCGGCTTTAGCCTCTGGGTTCTGAGCACGCTGAGCCTGGAAAGTGCATTCCAGGAGTCAGGAAGATGATTCATTTGTGTCTGGATTGGATGGTGGAGTTGGATGGCTTTCCCTCCTCCACTCTTGCAGTAAGTGTGTGTTAAGGATCTGGTGAGTACCTTGGTTCATCCTGATCAACATCCTCTTGACTCTGGGTGACTGTATGTACAGCAGGAGTCTCTCAGGTCACAGAAGAGGAGGACCATGGGAAACTCGGTAACCACCAGAAACTGGGGGAAACTTCTGTAGTTTGGGAGGCTGGGAGTTCTGAGATCCAGGCATTGGCAGGTTCAGTGTCTGGGGAGGGCTTCTGGTTCAAAGATGGCACCTTCTGTTATCCCATGGTAGAGGGAGAAATCTCACCTTTCTAGGTTCCAACAAGGATGTGAGGCCCACTCCTAAGGGCTCCCTCTCAAGACTCAATCATCCTACCCTCTGCCTCTGTCTCTGAAAAGGCCCTACCCCTACCACCAGCCCCTTAGGTGTTAGAATTTAAGGCATACCTTGGGGGTAGAGGCCTAGACACTCGACTGCAGCAATGGGCTTTAGAGTTATTGGAACTTATTGTGCCTCTCTGCCTTGCTTCTCATGTATTGTGTACTGTGTGAGGCTCTAGGCCCTAGTTGTAGGGACTCAGACACAGGAAGACAACTCTTTGCCTTTCTGATGCCCCACCCCATGCCCACCTGACCCATAGCAGACACACGGCAAATTGCATACAGAAAGTCTAATAAGCAAACCTGTCCTGATGGGCAGAGAATACTCAGTGCTGCCCCAAGAGCTGGTTGTAGCTTGGCCCTTGAGATGATGTTTGAAGGCTCATAATCCTGTCTTCTACTGATGGCATCCCCTTGGGGGACACAGTCATGGCAGCTGGCTCAGACGGGTTTGTGCTTCCAGAGAAAGTAGTTCCATGCTGGTGAAAACAATGCCAAACCATTGCCTCACCGCCCACCTGCCGGCTTCTAATTACTGATGGGCAGACAGGGAGAAGCTGGTTAACACCTGCCAAGCCTAGGCTCTGCTGCGCCTTTCGTGGGCTAATGGTGGTCCCCTGTGAGTGAAGAGAAAGAGGTGCCCTACTGATAGGAGCCCAGCTCTGCCCCCATTGCTGTCTCCTCTCCCAGGAAAATGGTCAGACTGTGGGAGCCACGTGAGTGTGCCAGAGACCCTGATGCAGAGGAGAAAAGCCTAGGAACAGTCTTGTTAGTAGGACAGTCCTAGAGAAGTGTTGGGGCCATGCTAGTAGCAGACCAAAGCAAGACTCAATAGGAGGCAAGGAGGAAACTCTCCTGAAGGATCAGGGCTTTGGAGAAGCTTAAAGGGAGCACACACCCAGCTGGAACTCAGAGGTAGGTTACAACTTTTATAAAGCCCTGATCATCCTTAGAGGGTCGGATAACAAGGAGTTCCAGTCTGGGAAATCGGGGGTGCCAGGTACTGGGGACATACTAGAGACAAGCTGGGGATAGGATCATATAGGGGAGAAGAAAAGTCTGAAACATGTAGACACCACTGGACATGGAGCCACTGGGCAGCCTTCTCATCCCAATTCAAGCTTGACTTCCGAAGTCTCCTAAAGAATGATTCCCTGAAGCAGCCTCCCTCTGGGACAGTCTCAATTTACAATTTCCTCAACTCAGGGCTCTGGCTCCACTCACTGTGACTGGCTTCTCCCCCACATCCCCTCCCCTCTGCTATTGCTCCACCCCTTGCAGAGGGAGAATAAGCTAGAACTACCTTGCCTGGACACCCATCCACCCTCTCTGTCTGTTGACGAGTGTCCTTATTGAAGGAACATTTTCTTTATTTTATTATTATTACTCATTATTATTTGATGTGTATGTATATGTTCATGCATGTTCCTGTGTGCACATAAGTGTGCATACTGAGACCAGAGGATGGCCTACCTTGAGGGAATTCCCCAGGGAATGGTCTATGTTCCAGAGAGTTCTTCAGCTGCCCTGGTGTGTTTTGAAGGATATGTATGAGAAGGTCTCATGCAGCAGATGGCAAGATATATCTGGGTCAGGAAGGGCCTTGAATCTCCAAAGGATGCACAATGTCAGGAGGATTGCAAGTGTTTCTAGGGAAAGGCTGGACTCTCTGTTTCTAGGGACTTCCAGCTGAGAACTCAGATTTCTAGGAAGGACTTGTCCTGCCCTTTCCTGGCATTCTCTGGTTTGAACCCATGATACAGAAAGGTTCAGAAGTTGGGTGCTGGCCTCTTCTGGAAGCAGAGCACCTCCTAAGCTGTTTTCCTAACCTTTCAAATGAGCTGGGAACTGGCTCTTCAGGTTCTGTGAGTCCAGGCCCCTGAGCTGGGTAAGGAGTCTAAATTTGACCTGACATTCATTTGTATTGGGGATACAGGGCTTGGGACACACAGAGAGAGCCCAGAGCAGGGTCCAGGCCAAACTACACTTAGCCTGGTGGGTGGGGACAAGAGAAGCGTGGGGCACAGGGCAGTGGGAAAGGTCCACTCTGTTCTTTGCTAGCCCTTCTTTATGGTTTATACAAAACTGATCTAGGCTTAGTGGTTCATGTTTATAATCCTAGCATTCCGAAGACCGAGGTAGGAGGATTGCCTCAAGTTTAAGAGAGCAGCCTGGGCTACAGAGTAAGACCTTGTCTCAACAAAACAAAACAAAACACACCAGCAATATTAAATGCTGATGTGACCTTTGCTCATTCTGTTTTGCATACGAGGAAGCTGAGACAGTAGCCATCGATGGTTTTATGCTCAGCAAGTGGCCACACAAGACCATCAGACACGGGACACCAAGTTGGTGCTTCTCAAAGAGGCTGTGACTTGGCTGAAGCTCAAGGGAAAGCTTGACCTTGGAATTTGGGTGGACTCAGCTGTCTGAATGGTAAGGAGTCAACATCAGGACTCTGACCCAGGTCCAGGAGGGCCACCTTTGCTTGGCCCCTCTCTCCTATGTAAGCCACTGTATAGGATGGTGCTAAAGACACAGGTGACCAGGAAAACACCAGTCATATCCCCACCTTCTTTGAGCATGAAATGAGTCTCCAGAGGGCCTGGAGATAAAAGCCTCCTTTGGTCTCTGGGCTGTTTCAGCCAGAGAAAGAACCCTGTAACCATGATCCCTATTCTCGTGTGGAGCCCAAAGAGCCACAAAGAGCTACAAGGAGCTTCCAGAAACAGTGTTTAAAGGGAGTGAACAAGATTCACAGAGATAGGTTGTGTTTCTAGTTGGAATCTTGTAACCAACTGAGCAAGCCTGCAGACACTCTTGTTTATGTTTTCTAGTACCTTCCTCAGATTTGAAGATTGGCAGGGCGTTGTCCCAGGGGTACATGCCTGTGGTCCTAAGCTCTTCTCTGGAGGCTGCTGTGGGAGCATTGCTTGAGACTAGAGTTGGAGACCAACGCACATATTACAGTGAGATCTACCTTCAAAGGAAAAACCTACTGGAGGCTAACGGGAAATTTTGAAGATTTTGTGCCTTGAGCTTTTGTTTCAGGAGATTAATGGTGACAGTTTTGAAAGATTTGTGCCTTGTGCCTTTGTCTCAGCCTTCTAGCTACTAATGGGTGATTTGAAGGATGTTCTTGAACTCTAGTGGCTGAAAACTTCAACATATGCAAGAGGCTAGAAAGCAGCACTGCCCTCCTGATGGCAAATGTGATGTCCACTTGTTGATAACACAGGATTTTTAGGCTGATTCTACTTTTCCTTCACAGCTTAGGCAAAATGACACAAACCCCAAATCAAAATGTAGACCATCACCTATGGGACAAAATAAAACAGAAAAGAAGGTGGAGCCACTAAAGGAAAAGCACATGAAAATTATCTAAGGATAAATAAACAAACTTCCCAGATGTACGAGCTGCCCAGAAGAGATTAAACCAAGTCCAGCCTGCCTGAACCACCTCACCCCTCACTGTATACCTTGGATACACTAAGTTCTGGGATCCTGCAAACTGGAGTGGGTTATCCCTTAAAAAAGCGAATGTGTGGTCATACTGAGTAATCCCAGAACACTTGTGGAGCAGGGTGTCCCCACTGCCAGGATTGGCCTCCCATGGACCTGAAACACAGGCTCCTGACACTCCCAATGTCTCAGAAGGGCCACGGCCTTTTCTAGAAACTCTCCTGTGTGAGAAGGGCATGAGGGTCCTTGGGCCAAGACCAGGCCTTTGGCTAAGCTCCCAGGTCTCCCTGGGGACATAACATTTTATTCCTCAGGTTCTGCTCTTCCCCTCTTCTGGAGGACACGCCAAGCCTCAGAAGCTGAGTGATGTTATGTGTATAGACTTCAGATATGTCTCAGATTCGACCTCTTGAGGACAGCACTGCGAGGCCATGTGCCGAGGGGGCATGGTAAGTCTCCTGCATCTATTACAAGAGGATTGTTGCATTTAATCCTCACAGCAGCCCGTGTCATGGAACCCTGGGCACAGAGGGGTGAAGATCCTTGTGCTCACCAAGGCCTAGATTCTCATCTCCTTGCCTGCCTTCAGGGCCCAAGATGGGGATCCTAAGTCATAGTGCTCAATTCTCAGTAGTCATGTTTATCCTCAGAACCTGGAAATGGTGGCAGATGGGGAAAGCTCCTGACTTGCATTCAATTTGACCACCTCAGCCATCCAGAGAAATGCCTTTCCTTCTGCTTGACTTGGAAATGAAGTTGGAGGCCTTACCCCAACACCCCCACCATCACCCAGCCCCATACCAGTATTAGGGCTTCAGGTTACATATAGACTGTTCCCTTAGTAGCCTTCATGGGAACTCCACCAGCATGTGTGTTAGACTCATGAATAATTCACCTTGGAAAGGATCCAGGGGGGCAGCTAAGAGTCAGAGCTCCTAGCCGGGCAGGCTGAAGCAAGGAGGTAAGTGATGCTGCAGGTAGAGGCAGGAAGCAAGAATGTGGAGAGGGTGCCAGCTCTGCACACAGCTCTCTTGCTATTCCCTGTCATTCTAGCTGAACTCCAACCATACAAGTCTTGCAAAAGCTGCAAGGCTGGTCCTAAGGGGCTCAGTATGGCAACCAGACCAACCCAGTCACTATCCCAACACTCTGTTCTCTTATCTATTCTGGAGGGTGAGAAGTTTCGTAGATCTGTCCTGGTCTCCACTGCTGTGAGAGAGGTACCTCAGGTCAGACGTCGGCAGTCACCCATGACCGCAAGAAATGAGCCAGGTCTTGCTGAGATGCTGGCTCTGATAATGTGAAACTATAATGCTTCCAGCAGGGACTCATCACCCGGTTTCTCGCAAAGGAAAAATGGCAGTCCCTACTTGTCTGAGGCATGTCACTTCAGTCTTGTCTGCCCAAGAGATAACAGTACCTGGCAGGAGCCTAACTTGTCATTTCTCCTCACTCCAACAAAGCAAAGCACTAGGTTAATGTACATTTGCCTTCCAGAAACTCTGGAAACTGCCTCAATGGCTTTTGTTTAGTTTATTTCCTAGGCTACTAGAATCTTCCATCTGGAAGTAGAGCAGTTTCCTTGTCATTGACCCATATGGCCTCTGAGAAAAGTAGGAAAAGATGAAAGAAATCAGATCTGCCAAGTGATGCATCTTCTTGAAGACCATACCTGCACCAGACACTGGTAGTTCTTACCCCGTATCTTTTGAGACTTAGGTTAAGATTTTTGGTACTGTTAGTATTATTCAAAGCCTGTCTCCTCCAGTAGATGCCTGGGTCTACTTTGCAGAGTTAACAGATTCTCCCAGCCTGAGTGTACTGGTCCAGGAACTGTCCCACCGTGAGGAACTCGGCGTGTGTGTGGTGTGTGTGTAAACTGTAGTGTGAGTCCAGGCAAGTAGAAAGGGACTAAGAGGAGGCAGGTGAGTAGAGTTCTTACTTGATTGGCTGCTGGGAGGACCCTGGAGTACATGCATGCTGTCACTAAGTGCTTGGAGAATTTCCTTTGCCAGTTACCCAGCCTGCTTCTGTGCCTTCCCTTGTACCCTCTTTGATGTAAAGCTTACCTGTACTTGCTCTTCTGCTTGCCCAGCTCCCAACACTTAGTCCCCTGCCCGGAACACAACTCTTTTTGGGCAGCCAGATCCCTCCTTCTCTTTCTTTTCTCTTGATTGTTCATCCATTCATTTATTCACTACTATATCTGTTTGTATCAAATCCCTCTGGATGCCAGGAAACCACCTGCCCTCATTGTAGACTCTTGTGTTCCAGGGGATATGGGATGACCCATCTTCATCCTTGATTGAAGGCCAGCAGCAGCCGCACGGCACAGCCAAACCCACTCAGATCCATCCCACCTCGGACCTCTGCCTCATGTGATGAGATAGAGTCCATATAACAGACCCCCTCTCACAGCCAGAGGACTCCAAGGTTATCTTTTTAGACAAATTTGTGATCTGGGCCCTGGGCCTTCTGTCCAAGGATACATGGTGAAAAGAGGACAGACACAAGAGAGTCAGCACCAAACATCACAGAGAACAATATTGTAGCATTGAACTTCTTGTTCTGAGACAGGCTATGGTACCTGCCACTTTTATGACTTCCAAGGGAAGGCTGGAGAGGCTCAATTAGGATCACCCTGTGGAGGATCCCACATGCTCATGTCTGCAAGGCTGAGACTCTGGGTTTCTATTCAGCTGCTCTTGTTGGTGGCTTGTCTCTCTGCTCAGGGTGCTGTCCTTGACACCTGTCTCCAAAGCAGAATTGTAGTTCTGAACTGGTGTCACGACCAGGGTGGCTGCCTGGTCCACTTTCTGAAAGAATGGACTTGTTCACTCCTGGGCCTGAAGCTGTGGAGTGAATCTCCAGGCCTGTCAGTGGGTAGAGCAGCCAATGGTCTCATCGGACAATGCTTGATATTGTAGGGCAAGAGTATAGTGAGGGGTAGGAACAGGAGAGGAGAGGGGTGCGGGCAGGGGGAGAGAAAGGTGGTGAAAGGGGAGGGAATACAGGTAAGGTCTTTAAAATGAATGTATGCGTACGCATATATGTATATACATACCGGATGGACATACACTGAAATTTTCCTTCCACCTCTTTCCACGGCCACTCTCAATGCTTTTCTTGTTTGTGAGTCCCACTGGACAGAAGACAGAAAGACAAGATGCATAGAAAAGAATAAAGATCCAGAAACAGTGCAACAAGCATTTAGTTCTGCTTCAGAATTTCTCCTGGGACTACGAACAGCATGAACTCAAAATGGGTTGTATATATTAAAACACAAAACTTCAGGAAAGTGGAGCTGGAGATATGGCTCAGTGATTAATAGCACTGGCTGCTCCTTTAAAAAAAAAAACCAAACCACAAACCCTGGTTCAATTCCCAGCATCCACAAGGTGGCTCACAATTTTCTGTAAGTCCACTGAAAGCATGACTTGTACAAGGAATGAAACTGGTGATGGTGGCCATTACAAAACCAAGCAATCCCCCCTTCCATCAGGCTGTGAGCTTAAAGTTAATCCATTTTATTGGATATGAAGAATTCAGTGAAGTTGGAGAAAAATTCACTTTCTTTAACAAGTCTTGGCATATGGGAGGGAGTAAAGGGGACAGACTGTGATATACAGCATGTCATTTAAAAATGATTATATTATTATAATTATCATGTTACTATTATATTATATTTTTCAAGGTGGGGTTTCTCTGTGCAGTCCTGGCTGCCCTGGAACTCGCTCTGTAGATCAGGATATCCTAGAACACAGAAATCTGCCTGCCTCTTCCTCCTGAGTACGAGATTATAGGTGTGTCCCATCACTACTTGGCTATATTAAAATTTTATATGTATATAAAAGTAATATATATATAAATTTTATTATTTTTATATGGATGTTTCATCTGCATGCAGGTCTATGTACCATGTACATGCAGTGCCAACAGAAGTCAGAAGATTCCCCCCTGGGATTGGAGTTACAGAAAGTTGTGATCTGCCATGTTGGTGCTGGGAATTGAACCTGGATCCCATGGAAGAACAATCAGTGCTTTTAACCATTGAGCCATCTGTATAGCCCCTAGAGTGAAATGGTGTGTGTGTGTGTGTGTGTGTGTTGTACAGTTGTAGGTATGCACACTTATATGCTCCCAAAAGTCAGGGGAAGACTTTGTGTGCTTTGCCCTCACTTTCTACCTTATTCCCTTGAGACAGGGTCTCTCACAGGACCTGGAGCTAATCTAGCAGCCAGCAATCCTCAGCAGTGTTCTTTTTCCAGTCCCTCAAAGCCCTGTAATTACAGGATGCTCAACCATGCCTAGTTCTTTACATGGTTGGGAGGGATTTGAACCTGGGTCCTCATGCTTTTGATAGTAGTGCTCTTACTCACTGGACACCCACCCCAGCTAACATAAAGTATATATTGACATGAAAACAGAAATCCTTCTAAAAAAATAAAAATAACATTTTCTATCGTTAAACAAAACACAAATATACTGCATTTGCATTGATTGTCTGGATATTAAGAAGCGAGTATAAACTGAATAGTAATTCCAATATCTACATTCTTTAATTTTTTAGTTTTATTTGATCCTAGTGGCATGTGGATAGTATTCCCCAGAAGGAACATCATCTTGAGGTTTATATTTTAATTTTAAAAACTTTGTGTTTGAATATTTGCCTGCCTGCTTCATGTCTTCAGCTGGAACTTCACCAGCTCCCTCCTGCTTGATCCAGAAGGCACCACTCTTCTCTCTCCAAACCCCACTCTCTTAGAGAATCTCCAAAAAAGAAAAGGCGCCAGAAAGCTCGGTTCCGCGTTCTTGGTGGCTGCGAAGGCGGTCAGCGTTTGACCTTCGTTGGGCACAAACCCAGATTGTGAAGGACACACCACCACGTCTCACCTACAGGGTACATAAGCGGCCTGCTTTAGTTTGGTCGCTTCTCAGGCCCAATTTCTGGACTGGAGGACTCACCTGGGAGTTGCTATGCTCAAATAAACCTATTCTTTTGCTTTTTCAGTTCGGCTTGTTCCGGCTTACGGCACTGGTGGAAAAACTTCTTATCAAGTTACAGAAAACCTGTTATCTTGGTGCCCAAAACCCCGGAGGAGTCGAGCCTTCCCGCTGGGTGAACCGGGTCCTCCAGCCACAAGGGGCCACTCCTCTCTCTTTATCTTTCTCTCCACCGGATGTGATAGACTTTCAACTTGGGGAAAGTTACCCATTTCCGAACCACCACCTACAGAGGTACCCGACACCTCTTCGGGGTCCAGACCTCTTCTGGGTCAAAGACCCCCAGAATCCTCTGCCAAGCCATGGCCACTGCAGGGCAAGCCGGATCCATTCTTTTCTGGATCAATGACCGTCTTTGCTCCCAGGGACTTTTTTGTTTGGAGACATCCTTCCCTAAGGCTGCTCCCACCCACAGGGCTCCACCCCAGGCTGTCGTGGGAGCCACCTCGCCCTAGTCTTAGGTCTCCAGTACTGGCTTGGGAATAGGCAATGCTGAGTCTAACCCAATCCTCAGTCACCCCTGGGGTGTCTGCTGCAAAATTTATCCAAACTGAGACTGTCTTACACCATATGCCCCAAACACCTGGTTTTCTTTTGCCAATTCTGCCTGTGTGCAGACAAACGGTTTGAGCTCCCTTATCCAGGGTTTTTGAGCTCTACACTCTTGTCCCTCCCTTTGTAGCCAGTGCTCAAGGGCCCGGTTTTGGCTGGGGTTGTGGTGGCTCCAGGGGTCTTTTTATCCAGGGACTGACCCTGAGCCCTATACTCAGGTCAGGTTGCCTGAGTCTCCGATACCCCCCATCTCTCTTCTATCTCTTTTTCCTTCCCTGTTCTGTCTGTCTGTCTACCCATCCCCTTCAGGTTTCCATGCAGAGATGGCCTTTCATTCTTTCACTCTCCCTATCCCCCAATAAACCTCTTGCACTAACTCTGTTACCTGTGGTGTGTTAAAATAGTGGCGTACCTAGGCAGGGCCTGCCACTGGTTAGGCTCTCCTTGAGTTTGGTCTGGCGCTGCCCGCCCACTCCACCTGCAACAGATTCTATCTCCCTGTTTGTTTCTGTTCTTCCACCCTATCACTCTGGGATCCTGCCTGCCTGCTCCACCCATCTTGATCCAGCCTCCCCAGCTAGAGTCACTGTCCTGGCTATCCATTTCATTTCACAGTCATTCCTAGACATAGGAAGAAACAAAACAAAACAGGCTGAGGCTGTTCCCTAAACCTCCATACAGGAATTAGTAAACATGGTTTTTTTTTTAGGTTTTAAACCCCCAAGAGGAGACAGCTGAGTCTTCCCAGCAGACTGCAACAGAAGGCTATGCTCCAAGCTCACACCTGGGCAGCTGCCCTAAGGCCATCAGCACCCCCGCAAAGGGAACAAGGAAAGCCCACAAGGCTCCATCTGGCTGGAGCCCAGCTAAAGTTAACTCCTCCAAGGACCTACTTCAAACGAGGTCAGGAAGGTCATTGGTCCCGATGCTGCCCTAAACCTCTGCCAACAAGGGCATGATGATGGCTTGAATGACATTTGCTCTGTAGACTGAGGCATGCTCAGGTATCCAATGAGGTCTGATCCAGTCAGTTCTGTAGAGAGGAGGGAAGGCTTTTACTGTCATTGTTATCAAAGTGACAACATTTCACTCAGAGATTCTGTTTCCCAGAGATTTTCCTCTGTGGATCTCAGGCTTCTTGAATCTCATTCTCCTCTGATACTTAGTATACACATAGTCAATTAAAATACAAGCTATGTGGTACATTTGGCCACAAACTCAGCTCTTCCTAAGAACAATTAGAGTTCTGAAGCTCCTCCTACTCTGGACTGGAGTCATTTATGCTGCTGGACTCTTTTGTCCTGTGGGCATCGACAAATTTAAATGGTGTGCAATTGCATTTTCAATAGTTGTGATAATTTGCTAACAGCTTCAAAAGAAGAAGGTTTTGTTTACCTGTTGACTGATGGAAATTTTTGCTTGGGAACAAAATACAAGTCCAATTTGGAGGACTCAGTTGCAGTATGTGTAGATGCACCCATACAAATGCATACCCATGCACAAGCATGTACACACACACACATACACACACACACACACACACACACACACCATCGCTGCAAGCGAACTGCTGTCCTCAAAACTATACAAATCTGAAGTCTGACTCGAGATGGGCCACACCCTGCCCCATTAAGTAAGTGGATGGCTACTAGGGTTGTAGACGTAAAACATTTTTGTAAATTCTGCCATCAGCGGCTTTTTACCTCAGTTAAAGTTACATTACCCCATACATCAACTCAATAATAGGACATTTTACCATAATCCCCTGTGGCTCCACCATTTATTTTTGTGTCATCATTAGGAAAACAAAAGATTGTATCAGCCTAGCTGAAGATTTAACTGAATTTACATTCACACCTTGCACTCTCAAAAACAACAAATGACATGGGCTTCATCGAATGAGTGTTCAAAGCTTTGCTGTTACTTAGTGACTTGAATAAAAACTAAGCCATTATTTAAATTACCTTAATTGGCTTTTCTGTTTGAAGCATCTGATAACAGACATATTAAACTGGCCATACTTTAACTGTGAGGTTTGGCTCTTGGGAGGAGCATCCTGAAAGCTTTCTTCATCACTCAAATTTACAAGAAACAATGAAATTGAAAATGCATGTTGAATTAGAAGTGACTCTTGAACCCCACAAAGTTGCACCTCACCCCAGAAAGTCACACCCAGTGTGGAGGGGGCGGGGTTTGGCCTCAGAATGGCTCCTTTTGAAGAAGATGCCCCTGGCTGCTCAGCAGATCTGAAGCCTCTATGACATCATTGCACGTGTGTGCTGTGCTTTGGATGGGACTGGTCCCGCTGTGGCCATGGTGCTGGAACCTTTAAGGGATAAGGTAGACTGAGAGACCATGGTGGGTGTCCTTGAGTGGGGTTAATGTAGTTCTGTGGGACCCTGTGTTAGTTCTCAGGAGAACAAGTGTGACCTCTGCCCTCTTCCTGACCCACCTCATCATGTGATCACGTTCTCGCACACATGTTCACCGTGATGCCATCACCTTGACATGACAGGGCTGGGGGCTCCTCACAAGGGTCAGCAATGATGCCTTAACATGCAGCCTGCAAAACTGAACTAAATACATCCATTTTCTTTTCAAATGCTCAGCCTAATGTAGTTTACCACCACAGCAGAAAATTGACTCAAATTGTGGATGACTGAATTTCCACAAGTGTTTTGTGCACAATAGAATTTGTGGTCACTTCCTTTGTGTAGTGGTCAGCACTCTGGACTCTCAAATTACTGTCACTTTTAGTTTTATTTTGAGAAATAGAAATTTAATAACTAAACTCTTTGATTTAGCATGCACTTTTATTTTATTAATTCTGGCTCATCGTAGCCCAAATTAAGAGTTTGTTTCAAGTACACATGTTTGGCCAAACAATGTGATAATAGTTATACTGCACAATACCTCGTTCATGGACACCTGTCCCGTGCACTGTTTCACGGTTTGGTCTCCATGTCCTACACAAATATCCCAGGAACCAACAGTTCCGCTGGCTCTCTCTGACCTGGGCAGCTGCTGTCTCCTGGTTTCTACAGCTTTCTGCTCCCATCTTTGGCTGATGTTCAGTCAGTAGACCTGCATACCAGATGGGCCCTGGGAGTGGCCAGCACACACTTCAGATTGAGTGACTCCTGCCCCATCTACACATCTGGGTGTGCTGTTTTGTCAGGCAGCTTTTATTGTGCTGTCTTTAAAATATTGCTTAAAAAAATTAATAATTTTGTGATGGCAGGGAGCAGATGTGGAAGGCAGGGAACAACCCGTAGCAGTCAATCTTCTCCTTCTACCATGTGCCCCATAGGGTAGTGCTCAGGTGAGAGGTGGCTTGGCGCGGGTACCCTTACTTGCCTTTTCCCACCGGGCCATCTTGCTGAGCTGTGGGGCTTCTGCAGGGGATTCTTCAACTGAAGCACTGGCAGGGTTCTTATCTGAGATCTCAAAGGGTTCCCAGTCAGCCTCATAGGCTACATAAATGGTAGGATGAACAGGCCAGCGCAACCCACTCAGGGCCTTGGAGAGGAAGAGTCCTCTGAGGACACCAGCTCCTCCATGATTCAGCTGTCCTTGGTGCAGACCCAGAAGGCAGCAATGGATTTCCACAGCCCTACCCAACTCTTGCCAGAGGCCATCTTTCAGATCTCAGTGCAGGACTGCCACACTAGGTGAAGGGCTCGTTTTCTATAGCCAGGTGCTGAGGTGGGTTTCAGCGTGCCGGTTCTGGATAACACAGACCGCTCATGAAGCAACACTCACACAGAGATTCGACAGCATCTGCTAGCACTGCCTCTGAAGGAAGGATTTCATTGACATGCAGGATCAGTGGCTTCTTAATGTCCCAGCTCAGATTAGCTAGCAGTCAGGTGAGATGCTGACTCCATGCTTTCCAGCAAGAGAGACCGCACAGGAGTTGGTACGCAATCCAGAACTCAGTTCAATAGGCAGAGTCCACTGTAGAGGCCACTTTCTCACCTGTCACTTGGTGGAGTCACCCACTGGGTCATGCTCTCTCCCCATAATGTCAGATGCTATGAAATGGACTTACAAAGTCTTCCATTTCCTCCACACTGATCAACTTGATGTCCTTGTAAGAATGATTGATTCTCATCAGTCATGATGGCAATGTGGGAAGATAGAAACCCTGGCCATTAGTTCTTCAAACTACTGAACTTTATAAAAAGTTCTCATTGTGGGCATGGAGACTTGTGCTGTGGTGCAGGGCTCTGAGGAGATCAATTATGATGGGTGGAGGCTGGGGTTGTCCACAGGCCTATGCTGAGGTGGGTGCCAGGCTGAACCTAGAAGGTCTGTTAGTCACATCTCTATCTTACAAAGGTACAGGGCCACAGCACACTGGTGTGTGTGGTTTGTGTGTCTCTGTGCCTGTGGGTAGCCGGCTCTGTGATGTCCTCATTTGCCCCACATGTCAGGAAGTCCTTTTGATCGAGGATAAATGATGGTGACCCTGGGAGAGCTCATCCTATTCCCAGTTCATAATGCTGGGCCTCTGCACCCTTTGCACACATGTCCTTCTTTCTGCTGCTCTGGGTACCACTGTCTTAACTTTTCAGGTCATCTGGACCAGGCCTGTCTTCCCACGGTGTCCCCCACTACCAGGGACATGCCCCACATTCTGCCTGCCCTGCAGATGACAGGGCCCTGGGTGAGCAGCGGGGCCTCAGATCACACCAGAGTCAGTACAGCAGAAACCCCTGTTCCTTTTTGTTGTAGAGAGGGGCTTTCATCTATGGTTCCCCGATGCTCATCACCATTATCTTCTGTCTTCGTGGAGCCTGGCTCTGATGTATACTGTCATCTCCAGTCTCTTACACGTCCTTATGCTGTTGGCTGCCTTGAAGACCATGTAATTAGACAATGGCAGGCTCTGGATCAGAGGAGAGGGTAGGAGAACAAGCTGAGGACTGACGGACAAGCCACCACATGACCTCACTCCCGGTGAGTGGGGCTGGCCCAAGAGCTGTCAGACATCCGTAGAGCATGGGCTGCTGCTGTTTCCAAGGCTTCTGTGTCTGGGCCCCTACCTATACTTCTCATTCCTTGTCCTTTGCCCAAATTCTCTTCTGTAAATGATACATCCAGGCTCTGGGATGCATGATGGAACCCTGATTTAGGATGGGACCCTGAAATCTGAGATGCATTGTGCTGCTTTAACCTCTTCATGCCCTGAGCAAACTACTTGTTCCTCAGTTTCCTCAACACCAATAGCCAATTAATCCCCGGCCTCCTCTGCAAACCTCAACAGGATTTGGCTTGAGAACTAAGCATTCCTGGGAGTTGAACACCCCATAAATCCAAGCTGTCATTACAATAAACCTAATTACAGACCCATCAGAAGGCTGAGGAGGGCCCCCCACAAAAATTAGGGGATGTGTACCTTGGGAAAGGGGGGTCACTATCTATGGGTACTGGCTCTTTACCTGGCCCAGGTTGGTCCTGGATTTGACTTGGGGCTTGCATTCCTTTGTTGAGGCACTTTGTGTATGGGCTGCAGGCCTGGATACCTGTGCACCTGTGGCATCCCTTTGTCTCCACTGCTTTGGGGTTTGGTTTGATAATGTCCCACCCCGAAGAAAAGGTGTTTTTTTTTTTTTTTTTTTTTATGGAAGGAAAAGGAATAAGGCCATCTACCCGAAGTCTAGTCATGGTGGAGCTTTACCAAATCTTCCATCCCTGCAGCATGTACCAGTTGACACTGCATGAACTTAGCTGAGGAAACCTGGTGTCTCACGGCAGCAAGCAGCTCCAGCATCTGAACCTCTCACCATTGCTACCTTTTCCACATTTGAGTCCAAACCCCCCACTGTGATAGATGCCTGTTTCCTTCACAGACACTCAGGGAGCCACATGATCTGGGAACTGTCTTCTTGCATGTCAAGGCCCATTTCAATCTGTGACTCCATAAAAACTGAAAAGAAAAAGGAAAATAAAACACACACACACACACACACACACACACACACACACACACACAAGGAAAATCCACCTCATTTGACTCTCCAAACCCATGCAGGAAAATGGTTAGCCTGAAGGTTCCCTGGCCCAGTTCTCAGATGATGGCCCTGTTCCTTCTCTTCCTCTTTCTCTTCTTCGTGGTGGTGATATGAGTTATCTACATGTCCCTTCTGATCTGATATCCAGCCTAGCCCCTGTGTCACGGGCCTCATCCAGCAAATGGAAGGTCCTTTCCAGGCTTGCTACTGCCCTGAGCCTCTGTGCAGTCCCCAGGATGTCCCAATCCTGTCACAGAGTTGTAATTTCTGCAGTTCCTTCCTTCCTGGTTGCAGGCTGAATTCAATTTGAGCAGCACTAGCCTTGGATTGAGGACTGAAGACTATTTGGAAGCCACTCTGAGAGCAAAGAACAATTACAGTTACGCAGTTACAGTACTCGCTCTTGTCACCATGCTCCCTGTCCATTTTGAGGGAGAGGTTGGAAAAAGCACGAACTCTTAACTCCTAGCCCCCTCTTGTCCTCTACCCCTCAGGAGAGGGATGAGCAGTCTCCATATTGATGGCATTTGCAGCTGATTTGGTTTTTATGACTAAGGCCATACTGAGCACCTCACATCTATCAATACCCGTGTCTGTTAGTTGCCCATTCTACAGTAGCTAACTCTCTTGCCACCACCTAACCAAGACAGCTGAGAATGTCCCCAGACATTGCTAATATCCCTTAAAAGGCAAAAGCAACCCTCACTTGAGCTCATCTATGAGTCTTCTGCTCCCATCCAACAGAAGTGGGGAGGGAGACCAACCCTTGTATGAATATCTTGGGATGTGTTAGAACATTCCATAAGGATGATGAATACCCTAGAAAGACATACCAGACCTTGAAGATATAACTTCAAGAGACATCAGTGCAAGATCCCTTTACCACAGGGCAACTGGCTGTAGCAGGGTTGCGCTCTGAGGCCACAGAGGGCCTGGTCACCTGTACATGCAAAGATGTGCCACTTCCCTTTTTTATGTCTCGTGTGGGAAGTCCTTCTGTCTATTTATTGCTTTAATTGGTTAATGAATAAATCTGTTTCAGCCAGTGACTTAGCAGAAATAGAGCTAGGCAGTAAAACTAAACTGAATGCTGGGAGAAAAAAGGCGGAGTCAGTGAGAACCATATATCCCTGCTGGACACAGATGCTGGAACTTTACTTGGTAAGCCACAGCCTGTGGCAATACACAGATTAACAGAGATGGATTAATTTAAGATATGACTTATCCAAAAATACACTTAAGCTATTGGCCAAACAGTATTGCAAATAATATGGTTTCTGTGTGATTATTTCAGGGCTGAGCAGCCGGGAACCAACATGCGGCCTCACTACAACACCTGTCCTCCCCTCCTAGCCTCTGTTGTTCTTTGGGTGGGTGATTACCTGCTTGGCTTGCACCTTTTTGGTGCTGGGAAATACCTAGGCAACCAACTTACAAAAGTCATGCTGGCTGGTCAGGTTGGGGGTGGGGATGGGGGGATGAGACGTTCAAAATACAATTCAGGGCTCCCAAAATTGTGGGAGAAAAATGGAAAATCAAATGGAAGACAGGATCACAACATTTCATGATGGAAATAGAGGGTTCCTATAGTCTGAGGCCTCAATCTTTTACCATGGAGACTTAGCTCCCAATATGGGCCCAGCATCCTTGGAAGATTGGATTTGGGGAACCGGTTCTTATAGAGATAACTAAAGCTAAATCAGGTCACTAGAGTAGTCTTAACCCAACATGAACGACACCTTGTAAGAAAAGGTGATCATGACATAGACATACACAGAGACAGCCTGGTGAGGACAAAGGGAAAAGACACCAGGGGACCCAGCCTGGGGGGTTCTCGACTTTGCACTTCCAGCTTTCAAGAATGAGAGGAGTTGAATCCCCTTTAAGCTGCTGGCCTGTGGTGTTTTGTCCCAGGAACATTCACATAGGAATGGGCTTTTCATTCTGAAGGGGTCTCAGGCCTTAGGAGATGGTCATGTTCAGAGGGACAGGTGGGAGGGGGGATGTTTAAGGCCTCCAAAGAACTTGAACTTCCCTCATAGGAGATTTATTTTCCACTGAGAAATGCTTGAAAGTCACTTGGACATGAGAGAGTTTCCAGACCCTGGAGTCACAGAAGGCCACAAGCATCTTTCTCCTGGGCTGGACTGCATTGTGGCCAGGCTGGGCTCAAGGGAATGTTCTCTGTGGAGCTAGAGAGGACATCACCTTAAGTCCTTTGAAGTCAGAACTGAAATTGAAAAGACACTCAGTACCTGGTGTCAGGGCAGGCCAGGCCTAGGTGACTGCAGTTATACACTATGAGTGAGTGATTTTAGGCCCACCAGCTCTTCACAGACCCACCTGGTGGGAGCTTAGCTGTGTGAGGTCTTTAATCTCCTTCCCTTCCTTGAGAGGTAAATGCTAGACTAGACAGGTGGGAATACTGCCATTAAGGCCATGGGGTCCTTCGCTTAGGCAAACCCAGAGGAGCAGCGAGGGAACTTTGTAGCCTAGAGTCTGGTTGGCCTACAGATATGATGGAAGGGGGCAGAGGGTGGGAACTCAGGGGCCCACTTCTCCATCCTCATGTCCCAATGATCCAGCATGCCACCTTGATATATTTTGGAGGTCCTTGGATACTACATGCCGTGTTGGAGGATAAGGAGTTATGAGGACATAGGTGGGCACACCCTCCACCCATTCGAATGCAAGAGCTGCAGTCCACCTGTATTTTGGTAGGGCCACCGTCCTTCATGTCACAGCGCTCTGGCCCGGATCCAGGTCCCCTCACAACTTCTCAGACTTTAAGCCTTCTCAAAGTCTACCGATTGCATCTCTCCATAAAATCATGAGAAAAATATCAGGGCAAAGCAGCTACAGCTTGATTTTTCTGACCTGTAGGGGTAGACTAGAAGTTTCTTTTGTTGGAATGTAGAACCCACAAAATTAGCAACTAATCCTGCTCCCTATGGAAGTCACACACGTCCGAGCTGCCATCCAGTTGTTGTCTGTGCAACACTTATTTCCTTCCTGCTCTCCAAAGGGGGTAGGTGACTGTCACCAGACCCCATGCCTATATTAACACAGAAGACTCTCATGAATAAGAACGCACGGAAGCCAAATTCAACCTGCGTTTTAACATTCTGAGATCTCTATCATCATCATTATCATTATCATTATTGTTATTATTATAATGAATCACAGTATTACATTAAAAAACAATTATTGTGTGTGTGTGTGTGTGTGTGCCCATGTGCCATGCCGCTTGTGTGAAGGTCAGAGGACCCGTTTGTGGAATCTGCTCTTTCCTTCCACCCTCACCTGGTCTCTGGGAATTGAACTCAGGTCAGGACTGTGTGACAAGCTCTGCTGAACCATCTCACTGGGCTCTGCAATGTCTCACCTTGACCTTCGTTCAGGATCCTAATTGTGCTACTGTCAAATAATCTGAGCAGCACCCCACCATGGCACAAGTTAAGCACAGAAGCTGGATCTGTAACAAGACCACCTCATTCTCCCACCCCGGGAGAAGTTCCTTAGTGTGGCTGCCTTTTGTCCTCTCTGGATTCTCCTTCTCCAAAGCTTAGACAGTACACTGCTTCCTGACCCAGTCACAACACTGGCCAAAGGCACTCACAGAGCCCTGCACATTATAAAGGTTCCCTTAGCTCCCAAATCAAGGACCACCCTGAGCCCACAGATCTGGTGTCTGTCTTAGGCAGTGTAGGGTCTATATCAGTGCCATCAACAGTGAACACAGCACCAAGCAAGCTTCCTGAGAGGGTCTGTAGTCTGGGATTTCTCTCCTCAAAAATGTCCTTCTAGGAGGCCCGGCCCTTGTTTTCTTGGCTCCCAGGTGGTGTTGAGGTGAGGTCATCCCTGGAGCTTCCAGGAGGGGCTCTCTTATCAGATCCTTTTCCCTAGGATTTGGACAGAGTCCACAGGCCCAACCCACACAGAGCCGCACCTTAGGGGCAGTGGAGGGGACAGTGCCAGGGTACCTCCCTCTGAGAATCAGTCCTAGAAGAGAACTCCTGATGTATCTGCGAGGGGGAGGGGAAACCCCACGTGCCTTTCGTCCTGTTACTGCTCCCAGACAGGTGGGTGTGACGTCTTTCTAGGAGAAGCTTTGGTGTCTGTGGCTCTCCACTCTCCAATCCAGAATAGCCCGTTTCTTAACATATCAGGTGGCATTTTCCCTACCGTGACATGTGGCAGAGGCCCTGCTCTGTGGGATAGGAGTACACACTTCATGCTCATCCCAGCATGGACCTGCCTCAGTCCTTAGTCCATTGACCTGGCTGGAAGGTGGAGAGGGACATTATCATCCAAGGGCCCTAGAAAACGTAAGGCTGGGTTCTCCGTTTCCTGCCTTCTGGTGCTTGGGTGTGGGGACAGCTTTGGCTGTGACCACTGGTTATCAGGGTTCAGGTAGAGACTCCTTGAGTTAGGGACAATTAACTCTTCTGTCTCACTCTTTGTGGGGAGCTCTGCCCTGAAATCATTGGGGCCTGCTCATGAACAGGGCTAACCTCTTGTAGGGACCACCATTCCATGTCAGCAGCTACCCGGTAGCTTTTGTCTATGTGTCAGCTTCTAACAGGTCCTTGGCATGGTGTTTCTCACAGGATAGCCCTCTAATATGGAGGGAAGTATGCTGTCTGTAAGTACTATGCTGTCCCAGCACCAAAGGATGATGGGGTGGAATCCTCCAGGGAAAGGCAAGGGAGAGCTGGAGATGAGGGCTTCCACTGGCGACAGGGCTGTGCTTACCAGGAACATCAACACTGTTAGGATGTGAAGCCAGTGGCCATTTGTGTACAAGAGTCTGCAGGCTGACGATTAGTTGCTGTTTAACTGTGCCCAGCAGAACAACACTCTATTTTCTTAGTACAGTCTCTGAAGATGCAGAGCAGATTGCAAGGTGATTCACTTCAGCTCCATGGCTGCGAGGCAAGTTCTCCATCACATCCTGCCCCAGCACCTGCACCAGGTTCTCAATGGAAGCTGATTAACCCTGTTATCTGGGCTGGTTACTGCCCAGTCTGTATTTGACATCTTTCCCATTGGAGTGGTGGAATCCTAGTTACAGTTGCCCTCCACTGAGAACTCTCAGGATGCTCACTAACAGTCCCTTTGCAAGCTCTTCACTGATCCCTGCTCAAGAAGCCTGCATTCCACAGGGAGACCAAAACAAGTATCCTCTGTCTTCTGCCGTTCTTATTTCCCCATACAGACATGGGAAGTAGAAAAAGACAAGCTCTCCTGAGTAAATTGGGAGCATGGGGCCCATGGGAGAGGGTAGAAGGGAAGGGGAGAGGAAGGGAGAGAAGCAGAGAAATTAAAAAATCAGTCTTCTCAGCTGGAGAGCCCGCTTGGGACCAAATTAGGCCCTCTGAATGTGGGTGACAGTGTGTGACTTGGTTTGCTTGTGGGATCCCTGTGTGGGTCCAGGATTTATCCTTGGTACATGAACTGGCTTTTTGGAGACCATTCACTATACTGAAACACCTTGCTGAGATTTGATACAGTGGGGAAGACTTGGTCCTGCCTCAACTCGATATGCCAGACTTAGTAGACTCCTTTTGGAAGGCCTTATCCTCTCTGGATGGAGGGTAAGGGTGAGATGGGGGAAATGGGAGGAGAGGAGCGAAGGGGAACTGTGGTTGATATGTAAAATCAAAAAAAAAAGAATTTTTTAAAAATGAAAAAATTTAGTCTTCTTTTAAAATCCAAAGTCTCTCAACTCTAGGCTCCTATAAAATAAAAAAATAAATACTTTTACAATAGCCACAAATAACATAAAATATCTTGGGGGTAATGCTAACCAAAGAAGTGAAATATCTGTTCAACAAGAACTTTAAGTCTTTGAAGAAAGAAATTGAAGAAGATACCAGAAAATGGAAAGATCTCCCATGCTCAACATAATAAAAATGACAATCCTACCAAAAGCAATCTATAGATTCAATGCAATCCCCATCAAAATCCCAGCACAATTCTTCACAGACCTTGAAAGAAGACTCAACTTCATATGGAAAAACAAAAAGCCCAGGATAGACAAAACAATCCTATACAATAAGGGAACTTCCAGAGGTATCACTATCCCTGACATCAAGCTCTATTATAGAGTTACAGTACTGAAAACAGTCTGGTATTGGCATAAAAACAGAGAGGTTGATGAATGAAATTGAATCAAAGACCCGGATATTAATCTACACACCTATGAACACCTGAATTTTGACAAAGAAGCTAAAAAATACAATTGAAAAAAAGGAAATATCTTCAAGAAGTGGTACTGGCATAACTAGATGCCAACAAGTAGAAGAATGAAAATAGATCCGTATCTATCAAAACTCAAGTCTAAATAGATTAAAGACCTCAATATAAATCCGACCACACTGAACCTGGTAGAAGAGAAAGTGGGAAGTAGCCGTCAGTGCATGGGCACAGGAGACCCTTCCTAAATATAGCATCAGTAGTACAGACACTGAGAACAACAATAAATAAATGAGACCCCCTGAAACTGAGAGGCTTCTGTAAGACAAAGGACACAGTCAATAAGACAAAATTTCCCTACTGAATGGGAAAAGATCCTCAACAACCCCACAGCAGAAAGAAGATTTATCTCCAAAATATACAAAGAACTTAAGAAATTAGACATCAAAATTCTAAATAACCCAATTAAAAAATGGAGTACAGAACTAAACAGAGAATTCTCAACAGAAGAATTTCAAATAACTGAAAGACTCTTAAGGAAATGTTCAACATCCTTAGCCATCAGGGAAATGCAAATCAAAACAACTCTGTGATACCATCTTACACCAGTCAGAATGGCTAAGATCAAAAAGATCAATGATAACCTATCTGGAGAGGCTGTGGAGTAAGGGGAACACTCCTCTATTACTGGTGGGAATGTAAACTTGTGCAGCCACTTTGGAAATCAGTATGGTGCTTTCTCAGAAAATTGGGAATGGGAGGAGGGGAGGGAGTAGGAACTGAGATTGGTATGTAAAATGAAAAAAAGATAGCTTGCTTTCTTTTTAAAACAAATAAATAAACAAAACCAAAATAAACCAAGTTAGGAATAATAGAGCTGGAGCCCTTCCTACAAGGGCTCCATGGAGTGAATGGATTTATTTATTTTATTCAGTGTGTATGAGTGTTTTACCCCATGAACATATGTGTGCCTCATATGTATCTGGTGTGCACAGAGACAGAAGATGGTGTCAGATCTCCTACAACTGGAATTATGAATGGTTGTTATGATGGCGCTGAAAACTAAACCTGGTCCTCTGCAAGAGCAAGTGCTCCTAATTGCTGTACCATTTTGTTATCTTATCTCTCCAACCCCTTACATTAATTTTCAAACAGTACATTTTTACTTCTAAAGTTTAAGTTTTAGTAATTACAAGTGAAATTTATACAAATTCTCTCACATAGTATATAAAATTGTGTCATTCTTGTATGCCACAGCATTGTTCTCTTGTTCAATATTCTTCTCAATTTTTTAGTAGCTGTGAAACATTCTATTTTATGAGCTTACAATAATATATATATATATATATATAAAATCTTTGCCCAGTTGTTGTTATTTTCAGTTGTTTGTATTTGTTTATTTGTGTGTGTGTGCACACACACACACATAGGTACACGCGTACCATGGTGTGGAGATGAGACAGTAACTTTTGAGAGTTGGTTCTCTCCTATGTTGTTTTGAGTCAGGATCTCTCTTGTTTCTGCTGCTCTGTTGCATAAAAGAGTTTCTGGTCAATTCTGTCTCGTCTCTGGCTGTCATTTCTCTTCAGGAGAGCTGGATTACAGATGTCACCAGTGCCTTCAACTTTTCACACAGGTTCTGGGGTCCAACTCAGGCTGTCAGGCTTGCTCAGCTAGTGGTTTCTTGCTGATCCATCTTGCGTGTCCAACGTATAGCTCAGATGGCCTTAAACTCGTGATCCCTCTGCCTGCACCTCTTCAGCATTTCCTACTGGTGAGCCACTACAACCTACATACATACTTTTTTTTTTTAGTTTTTTGAGACAGGGTTTCTCTGTAGTTTTGGAACCTATCCTGTAACTAGCTCTTGTAGACCAGGCTGGCTTCAAACTCACAGAGATCCGACTGCCTCTGCCTCCTGAGTTCTGGGATTAAAGGCGTGCGCCACCACCTGCCAGCTCCTCCATACATTTTTTAAAGTTGTGAAATCACTTACTTATGCCACTCTTGAATGAGGTCTTTAACTTGGAGCTTTTGAAAAAAAAAAAAAAAAGACATTTGGGGAAGAGCGTCTGTGTTTGCAGTAAACTAGAGATGTGATTAAATAGTGCCCTGGGTGTGCATGTGGCTGTGTGACTAACATCTGATGCTCACAGGGCAAGTCTGGTCTTGTAGATTTTGTTGAGTTTCCAGTCACACCTGGGGACACTGGGTACAGGACGGACAGAAAAGGCCTGGCCCTAGATGCCTTACTTTTCAGTTCTGGGCCTCCTCTCTGAGTCCCTTCACCTTCTGGGAAGGGGGGGAGGGCTTTTTCCTCTCTGTACCTCAGCAGTCTTATTGCTATGCCTTCATTGCTGAAGTTCCTGATCTCTGGGCACTGCATACTCACAGTGGTACAAGCCTTGCCTTTGGAGTCAGTGTACCTGGTGTAGGAGTTCCTTCTGCTTGTGTGTTGCTTTCATTGGTCAATGAATAAAGAAACTGCCTTGGCAGAGTTGATAGGGCAGAACTTAGGTAGGCAGAGTAGACAGAACTGAATGCTGGGGAAAAGGGCAGATTGGGAGCTGCCATGGATCTTCTGCCTGAGAAAGACACTGGTTAGAATCTTGCCGGTAAGCCACAGTCATGTGGCGATACACAGATTAACAGAAATGGGTTAAATTACGATGTAAGAGTTAGCCTATAAGTTTCTGTGTGGTTATTTCATGTGTAAACTAGCCGGGCGGCTGGGATGACAAGCAGCCCACTCCTCCTGTTACATGTACCTGTGCCTTTGTTGTTATCTTGACATTGTTTTTGGAAGAGTGGAGCTTAATATAACCCTGAGAATGTGCAGGACCCAGGGCAGGGGAGCTGTAGGCAGGCATGTGCAGTGTGGTGGCCCTGATGAACAGAAGGGAATGAAGATGGCTTGCTCTTTGATTCTTGCCAGTAGTTCATTTCCAGGAGATCCAGCATACTCTTATGATCTCTTTGGTTATCAACATATGTGGTGCACATACATACATGGCAAAACATTTATACACACATGCAACAGAATTTAAAAATTAAAAAAGTCACACCTGAAACATGAGGAATCTAGGGGATCTTGGGTCTATGGTCACTCTGACCCCTAGAGTAACACACCTCAGCTGCCTGCACATCAGAGAGTCAAGCATGGTATCGACTTTAAAACCATTCAGCTAATATGATACCTCTGTTCCCTAGGGACCCAGCCAGCATGACTCAGAGGGATGTCTCTCCTTACATTGGCCAGAGTTTTCCAACCCTGGGATATCTTGGAATTAAATACCAAATGCTGTAGCAACTCTATTGACAAGCATTCACACCACGGGATTAAGTTAGGTTGCATATACCTGGTTTGGGAGGTACTTGGAGTATGAAATACAGAGAGAAAAGGGCACACTACAGGAAGGGCCTGACAGGTCAGCCCTGCAGTCTGGTGCTGCTACTAAGACATTGTTTTCAAACCCTGATTCCTGCCATCAATGTGCAGGGGCAGGTTTCTGACTGCATAGAGAGAGGCAGTCAGGGACGTGAGCTACTCAGCTGGTTTAAACTCCATTTGCTGGAGTCAGTGGTCTAACTTCAATACGGGAGATGCTTTGTTATTTAAAGGGTGATGAGTTTGATTTACAAAGGCAGTCTAGAGTTTTGAGGGGACCTGATGGATCTGGCTTGTGAATGTGACTGTTACAGAATTCAGTAGTTCAAACCCTTCCTTTCCAACAGTAATCAAGTTTAAGCTCCTCTGGCAATGATACAAAAATTCCTAGCATTCTGAAAAGAATGACTCAATTTGTAGAGCAAATTTAGAACCTAAAGGGAATGAGATGTTATGCTGTGAAATGTAATACACTCCGTGATAATCTAAAACAAAGAAACTTCAAACAGTCTTTTGTGTGATAAAAGCTGCTTTCAAGGCCACCAAAAATCTCATGTTTACTCTGTCTTGCTCTCCTGCCTCAACCCACAAAAGGATCCCTTCATCCCATCCTAATCATGCCTTTTCTGATGCCTCCCATTCTTCAATTCCTTCTCCCATTCCCCACCACCTATGTAAGACAGCTTTGCAGCTCTTAACTCTTTTTATCTTGGTGGAGCTGCTTTTACCAAATATGTTTCCTTCAGAAAGTCTAGCTAGTGACAGAAGCATCCAGCAGCTCTGTTTCTTTGTGTTGACATGTGTCTCAGGTCAGGAGGGTGGATTTTTGAAGCTCATTTTCAACTCCCAAAGAGATTCGTGACTGCAGAATCATTGTTGATGTTGAAGCCCTTGTAGTTATCTGCAAGCAGGCAAGCTTAGCCCTAAACCTTAAGTATTTCTCACGGAATGTGTTCCTCTTCTCATGGGCAATGTTTAGTACTTGGGACCTGTATGTGAATATATAAAACAGAAAGTGGAACAAATGTGACCTCCGTGCCAGATGCAGCATGTGACTAATGGGTACCACCTGAGCATTCCCAGGGAACTGAACCAAAGGACTCCTTGTTTTTAAAGCCCTCGGTTATTAAACACTGGCTCCCCCAGGAAACTCACAGGGTAGGACCTTCTTGTTCTTGGTGGCGCATCTCTGACCCTTCCCCTACCCACTCTTACAGGGCTCTGGGACACTTCATTTTATTTATATGTTTTTATTACTTTCCTGAAAAGAAGATTCAAGAAAATCCTGCCTGGCCATTTCACCCAAGTCTTAGCCGCTCCCTTACCAAGGGAATCCATGGAGCGTCTTCCCTTTTACTTTCCTGTCCTCTTTGTGAGCAAGTTACTGACTTGAAGGAGGGGAGTCTTACTCTGGATCACAATTTGTTATGCAATCCACCTGGAGGGAAGGCGTGGCAATCTCAGGACGTGGAGAGCAGGACCAGAACCACAGGTGGGTTAAATTCCTCCAAGCCCCACCCCCATATTCAACTTATCCAGGCAAAGTTTCACTTCCTAAAGCAGCTGTTTTCAAACTGTGGGTCGTGACCCCATGGGGAATCAAATGACCCCTTCATAGGAGTCACATGTCAGATGCCCTGGATATCAGGAATGTGGCAGGAGCTCGGCTGTGCACCTTATGGGATTGAGTATCAGAGATGGTCAACACTTACTTCTGTACTCCTGAGAACTCTGAGGTTCCCCACAGGGCCAACTCACTCCAAAAGTGTCACAACAGAGCTCTAGAGAATCTGCTGTGGGGGGCAAGGTCCTGAGAGAGAATTACAGGGAGAACCAGGCTACCCCAAGTGGCCATGTTGTTTACATGTTGTATGAAGGACACCAGAATGGCCACAGAAGAGTCACCTGACTGAGCCCAGCGCAGACTCACAGCTCATAAGGAAATACGCGTAATGGCTGTTTTCCCTGTGAGGTTCTAGGGTGGCTGTCTCCTGTGCTTTCTCTCTGATGAACTGTCAAATGCTGTTCTCTGCAGTCCTTCATTCTACCCTGCTGGCCTCTCATTGCTGCTCAAACTGTGTGTGACTCACAAGTGGGGCCTTTCTCAGTGTCTGGAGCACAGGTGGAATGCTATAGTTTTAGGAAGGAGGGTTACTGGGAGCGAGGAATAAAGCAGACAAGGAGAGATGCTGGAAGCAGGTTGTTTTGTAAGGCATCTGTAAATGGCTGGGCTGCAGCTCAGTGCAGAGCACTTGCCTGGCTTGAAGGAGGCTCTGGGTTTTATCTCCAGCACCTCAGACAACAACAACCAACCAACTTGGCAAGCTGCCTAATACATCATAGAAGACCCATAAAATAAAGTTCACATTCCATAAATGCCCTTTGTGGTGAGCAAGGCTGGTGTGTGAGAATAGAGGTGGAGGGGCAGATGGATCCACCCACTTGGGAGTTTGTCTTGCATGGGCTGGTCTGGCTCTAATCTGAGGTGTTCTTACAAGGGAAAGGGAAGATGACCTTTTGACATCCCAAAGTCTCTTCTGTTTTTCCATGGTCCAGGATGAGAACAAGAAGAGAAACCCTGCTTCTCTCCATACTAGCAAGAATTCTACAGCAAGGCTATGGGACTGCTGGGTCCAGGCCTTGAGAGCATCCCAGGAGGAAACTCACACCACACTTTATTTTTTTCTTTTTAGCTGAGTTTCTCATACAAGGTGTTGGTGCTGGAGAATACTGGGAATTGGTTCATGCACAGATTCAGGCCCAGTCTTAATCAGACACAAAACACCCGATGGGAACATGCGTGTGTCAGATGGCCCTTTCAAGTCTGATACGGGTGCTTTCTGGGAACCTGTCTGTTCTCAGACCCTGTGCTTTTCAAAGATGATGAAAGGGGTTGCCCTGGGAGTCAGTCAGTGGGTTCATTTTCAGAAAGCTGCCCACCTTGGTCTCTTTCCCCACATGTACCGAGTGCATCATGATCCCCTAGACAACGACTCCCAGGATTCATGAGGTCAGAGTGCATGACAGGGTCTTTAGGGTCTCTTCCTGCTCCTGCCCCTACCTTTACCCCCACAGAGGAGCACAGTGTATGGGGCCGGGGTAAGAAGAATGAAGAAGGACTCACAGAGTTTCATAGAGCAGGACAAGGGAATCCCGTGAAGAGCCTGTGTGCTAGACTACATTTGTCCTGCTAGGCGAATCCTTGGCTGAGAAATACTGGCAGGGCTAGGATTTGCTTCTCGGTGTCTCTAGAGCTAACAGAGGCATGGCAGAGCCAGCCCTGGGTGAACCGGTAGATGGATGAGTGGCTAGGTGGATGGCTAGTGATTTCATGGAAGGATGGAAGAGTAGATAGAAAGAGGATAGAGTGAGTAGATAGATACATGGGCAGATGCTAATCAGATGGATGGATAGATGGGTGATCAATGGGAGATGGTGGGATTGATGAGTGAATAGTGGATGGAAAATGGGAGTAGGCTATGGATGGGTGGCTGAATGAAGAGTCCTCAGCTCTGGGGTCTGAGGCTTGGATTCAGTGTCCACACCTGCCGGTCCATCACTGTGAAGGTAGCTTGCCTGGTGAAGAGTGTTAGATGGGAGGATTTCTTGTGAGAGAAAGTGGGAGAAGGAGGAGGAAGGTGTGAGGGGTGGGAAGGAGGAACGGCAGCATGGTGGAGCGGGACAAGACACGGGAGAAGGAAAGCGGCTGAAGTAAACTGAGTCCAGTCACTTTGAAGATTTCCCCGCTGTAAGCCCAATTACATCTAATAACAGCTTGCAACAGCTTGGCGCCTTTCTCCTGGAGCGAAAGCCTCCACTGACATTCCTCAGAGAGAGGAGAAGGTGTGTTATTATCGTCACTGCTTAATACTAAGTAAATGAGATGCAGTGAGGTAGAGGGCCTTGCCCAGAGTTACAGGCTCCTGGGTCAGGAAAGGGACTAGGCAGGAAGAACACATCTCCCCACATCCTGAGCATTGCCAGGCCTTCTGAGTTGCCTACTTGCCTTCTCTGAGTTTTCCCAGGGCTTATGAGAGGATCAGAACTTGTAAGTCTCAGATTCCCATGACGGGTTCGCAGATATGACAGGGTTTTTCACACTGAGGACATCTCGACAGGACAAGCCAAGTGACTCCTCCAAAGCTATTGGTTGCAGCAAGGCTGGAACAGTCTGAGGGTGAATTTGGAGTTCAGAGGCCAAGGTTAATTTCTGGGATGTAGCCAGTGTCCACGAAGCCTAATATAAGGCTCCTAGGAGCCTACGGGATTCTCTTCCTTTCCTGCAGTTACACGGAGCTTGTTTCAAGAAGCTTGGCTTTTCTGATCTCAGTTTCTCATCTTGTCCCTCCCTCTGATGAGTGGGCTCCACTCTTCCACAGGACCCACCCCTTCCCAGTCTGCTCTCCCTTATCTCTCTTCTCTGCAAGCTCTTAACCACAGTCCCCTAGTCACCAGGTCAGGGGCTGTGTGTTCTACAGGAGGACAGAGGTAGCAGGTTGGCATTCCTGGGGCATGAGTCACAGGTAAACTGTCAAGGCAGCACCACCCAGGGCTGCCCTGCTCCCTCCCCCTCCCTGTGAAAAACAACCAGAGCCAGGCAGCCAAGAATGTTCCTGAAGGGCCAGCTTAAGGGTGTTGTTTCTTGGCTTCCTTTTCAGAAGCACTCTTTGTATCTTTATTGAAATGAGAAAAATGTAGAGTGTTATTGATCTTCAGTGGCTGCAGGGAAGTCTTGTGTAGACTGGAATAAGGCAGCTGATCATCTGTGCCTGGGGCAGGAGTCTCTGAGGGCTCTGTGCTGGGTGTTCCCAGGCTCTGCTGCTGAGTACAGGCTACTGGCACGCAAACTGTAAGCAGAGGGTGAGGTGTTGCGTGGACCCCATGAGGTACTTTGCTTTTTCTTGCTTCAGCGGTGGCTGGAGCCCCATGGAAAGACCCCATGCTCTAGAAATGAGCACTGTAGGGCTTGGTACTTGTCTATGAGATCTACAGGTAGTAGGCTAAAGACTGACTCAGGGAAGATGGTGGGTGGGTGATGGACGGCTGATGAGTCGATGGTCGGATGGAGGAAAGGATGCACAGAGTAACAAGATCCTGGGTCATAAAGATGAGATTTGCAATTTTACCAAATTCTCCTTTGTAGCAGGAAGTTCGAAGATGTGCTTAAAAAGGTCAAGCTTCGGAATGAAATGTATAGGGGATAGCACATCCTTCTTTCTGCTCAGCCGTCTACCCAGCACCTGGGTGTGACAGACAGACAACAGAGCAGGTGACATAGGTGGCCAAGGGAAGAAGGGTACTCAGAAGGATGGGCAGGCTGAGAGCAGGGCAGTGTGGCCTTTGGCTCCCTGGCTCTGCCTGCTTCTCATGCCAGCATCACCAGCCAGACTGGCATTCCTGGAGTCTAACCTGGGCCACAGCCCTGCTATGTTGACAGGGGCTTCAGGTGGCCCCATTACACCTGTCCTCTTACTGGGTACCTTTCATCCAGTGCAGAGGGCTATGATACAGTCCCATCTAAAAGTGGTATAAAACCCAGGCATCCAGGACAAGGCCTTTCAAACTGCGCTGACTTCATTAGCTTCCAGGAAAGGTTTTGGGCCAGGATAGGAGGGGCTGGAAGGGGCCCAGCTCTGTCACTGTTTCTCTGGAGTGGGCAGCCAGTAAAGGCAGAAGAGAAGGCGCTCAGTGCACCCTGTCAGCCAGGCCTCCGAGCCTTCCCATGCAGTTTCTGACACCCTCAGGGCCTGCAGTGGCACTCCCTGTTAGAAGCTGGAGAGGCCTCTGCTTACAAGAGAATGAACAGAAGCTTGGAGCCCCCCATTGGCTTGGCGTCTGGAAGTCCTTGGAGTTTCTGGAAGCTGTAGAGTGTTCAGGTGGAGAGGGCATCAATATTCTGCCACAATTAGGAGCCCAGATTGCCATCCACAGCACAGAGGGAGGATCTGAATTCCCAATGTCTGATTACCTTGGGTGCTTTGTTCATATTCTAAGTGGGAACTGACATCTGGGTCTTAATTTAACTTTTTTCTTGTCTTAAAAAGAGAATCATTAATTCGGTCTTTAATCTTGATTCCTAGAATGTTTACACCTGGATAGAAAAAAAAAAAAAAACACAAACTGGAAGGAAAACCCAGCCAAGTGTTTGGGCCTATCCCTTCATAACTGGAGCTCCTCAGGGTCAGGTTTTTCACCTGGGCTCTGACTGTGCAGACTCCCAAAGTGGACTGCAGGCCTAGGTGGCCCCAGTAGGCTTCTACAGTGAGCTTAGAAAAGTGCCTGCCCCAGCCCTCAGGGATGGTTGCTCTGTGTTCTGGTTCAGAGGCCTGCTGCACAGTAGAAACACACTACACAGTCACACTTGCTCTCTAGCAAGGCCTGCTTGGGAGCATCACACCTCATTACGTCAGTCCTGGACCCCCACGGCAGATTGGAGAGGAGCCCACTTGCTGCCCGTCTCCTGTATCTCCATGCCAACTCCACACTCAGCTACTATCAAGAAAAAACATAATCCACATTCCCTTCAAGAGGTCGCAGAGTGCCAGGATTGCAAACTCCGTCCCTCTCAGACACATCATCCCCGGGTCCATGTGCAGCGCTTGTGCCCAAAGTGAGCAAGTTATTTTAGGGGTGGGTGTTCTCCCTCTGCCCCCCCCCCAGAACCCCATGCAGACCTGTCAGCCTGTCTCCACTCTGCCTTCCTTTTGTGCAATGGTTGAATTGTGTCGCCAAAGTCATGTTCAAGTCATAAGCCTAGTTCCAGGCAGTGAATATCTGCAAGCCAAGTCTTTATAGATATAATCAAGGTCAGATGAGGTTGCACCAAACCTGATGAATCTTACTTACTTTCAAGGATGTCCTTTTAAGATCAGAGAAGGTCATCTAGACATCCAGAGGTCCAGAGAGAATTAGACCATGTGAAGAATAGGCCAGAGATAGGAGTGATATAGCCATGGGCTACAAAATGCCATGGGGCACTGGTGTTTCAGAAGCTGGGAGTAAGAACATAAGCAAAATGCTCCTAGGAATCCCTAAAATTCTGTTATTTGGTGAGCCAATGAAATGCTGCCATCTGAAATCACCCAGTTTGAGGTCTGTTGAGACAAGAGCTCTGACAAGCTAAGATCAAGGATATATCCAGATAGACAGGAACAGCAGTGTCTACCAGTCAATGGTAGCCAAGCCTCATCCCTTTTTTTTTCTTCCCTACTTCATAAGCCACCTCTTTTGAGGATAGGGTTACAAATGGGACAAGAAGAAGGGAAGGGAAAGCCATTTGGGGGCATACCATCTGCCTAGAGAAGGAGGTGCCCCAAGTGCATTCACCGTCTGAAGGGGAGACTCACCTCAACTACAGCCATGACCTGGCATGGCAAGGGAGAGAGCCATAAGCAGAAATAAAGGAACAACTTTAGGGCTGGCTAGGTAGCTCACTCAGCAGAGTGCTTGCCATGTAAGCAAGAGGACCTAAGTTCTATCCCCAACACCTCCACTCTGGAGAGGAGACAGATGGGTCATTGGCCGGCCAGCCTAATCAAATCAGTGAGCCCTGGGTCCTAGAGAAAGAGCCCATCTCAAAAGCAGAGCAGAACAGCAACAACAAACCAATAAGGTGGGGACCAAAAGACGGCTCAGTGGGTAAAAGCATCTCCAAGCCCAATAACCTGAATTTGATCCCCAGGACCTACCTACATGATGGAGGAGAGAACTGAACCTGAAAAGTTGTCCTTTGGCAGCCTCCCTCACCCCCCACACACAGGAGAGACAGAGACAGAGAGACAGAGGAGGGATATCCACGTAGCTTTAGGGACAATGATTTCTATCTTCAACGTTGCACATGTGGGAATTGACAAACTGTGATTTGAAAGGATAACTATTGGTCACAGACTGGACAATGACGGAAATCTCTAGAAAAAGGCTGACAGAGATCTGTGTAACATGACCCAAAACCCGTTGTTTTGTGGCAGCTCTGGCATTGTGTGATGGAGCCCTGGTTTATCCCTTTAATCGCAGCCTGAGTTGCTCATCTCTGCTTCAACAGTCTGTAGAAGGCAAATACGTTGCCTCATCAGTTCACTTGTGCAGAGCCTCGTGAGTCACCCTAGGGCTTTTAAAGATGAATGGATGGTGAGCCTGCTTCTCAGGGAGATTAGTGACAAGTCACGGCCCACTTGCCAGGCCTGGCTGGAGCTGACTCAGGTGGGCCAGGGTGTGGTGGCAAGATACACAGATGACACAGGATTGCAGATGTGACTTCCTCCACGGACACATGGCCATTCATGTTGGACGGTTTCCTCACCATGTTATTTCTTTGTGTTGTGCGTAGATGCTATATAAACAGGTATATCTGATATATTCTGTTGTGGATTGAATGTGAAATGCCTGCTACCAACTCCTGTTTGAACACTGACTCCCAAACTATTCACGTGTTTCAGGAGGCTGAGGAACTAGGACAGGGAAACCTAGAATCTGAGTGCTGGGAAAGAGACAGACCGTGGATGTCAGGCTTGTGAAGTTTCAGAGGTGAACTCTGATTTGAGTAGTGACTTTTCTGTGACTGAGCATCCAATGAGAAGCAGGCTAAGGAAAGTTGCATTCTGGCTCACAGTTTGAGGACACAGACCACTGAGGCAGGGAAGGCACAGTAGTAGCAGGAGTATGAGGCAGCTGCTCATATTGCATCTGCGGTGGGGAAGCAGAGAAGGTCAATACTGATGCTCAGTTCACTTTCTCCTTCTTATTCAGCCCAGGACTACAGCCCATAGGATGGAGTCACCCACAGTTAAGATGGTTCTTCCCATTCCATTCACACTGTTCTAGAAACTCCCCCCCAGACATGCCCGGAGGCTTATCTCCTTGGTGATGCTTGCTCCTGTCAGGTTATCAATCAGTATTGATGTTCACAGACTGTGCTGCCAATTGGGTTGCAAGCCAACTACGTGACGTGCTGGCAAAGAACTTGGTTATGCTTTGTTCGTGCCTTGAAAACAGAAAGAGGCAGAATTTAAAAACAATGGGCTAATTTATTTGGTGAAAGACATTTCAAGACATCACAGCCTCCAGGCTACAGCATGGTTACTGCTAGCTACCTGTGGCAAAGTTTACAATGAAAAGTCTAATCAAAAATGGGACAGAAAGATGTGAAGAATGTGCAGTTTAGCAAAGAAAGGGGCAGAAGAGTGTTTAAAGTTTGGATTAAGCAATGTAAAAGAGGTAAGTGTCACCAAAGAGAAGTCTTCACTTCACACCAGGACAGTATCAAAGGTATCTTTAGAGCAAGATCTCACTTACTGAAGACTCCAGGGTATAAAAACACAAAATAAGTTAAAAGGGAGGTTACTAAGAAGATAGAGCCCAAAGGGCACCTTGCTCAAACACAACATCCTTTGGCTGGGCACTGACTAGGGAACGTTTCTCATGGTTTGTCTGCCCAGGCACCAGGCATCCAGAGACTGCTGCATTTGGACCCAGGGGTTGTCTGGCTATGTTAACCACATGGTGTTGGGTTTCCAGATAGCTAAAATATAAGAAGTGTGAGCTATGATTGGAACCAGTCATGCTTCAACCTTCCACATCCAAAGACCAGGCAGTTTTTAGCCATGATGCCTTCTAAATCACACAACAGTGAGCCCAAGCAAACCTTTCTTCTTTTAGGTTTTTTTTTTTTTGTTTTTTTTTTGTTTTTTTTTTTTTTAACGAGGGTCTGTCTCGTGTAACTCAGGTTGGTTTCAAACTCACTGCGTGCCCAGGATGACCTTGAAGTCCAAGCTTCCTGTCTCCACTTTCTAATGATGACCTTGGAGTCCCAGCTTCCTGTCTCCACTTTCTAATGATTTGGCGTCATGGACATGTAACACATTGTTCATGACAATCTTTAAAATCTCTAAAGGTGGAAGCCCTTCTAATTGTGAACTGGGATAGGCTTGGAAGAGAATACACAAAACAAGGCAGGAACAGAACAACCACAAAGGAGCCTCTGCATCCTCAGAGACACTCCTTGGAGGGCTCCTTCCACATGTCCTAAAGAGCCAGTGGGCTGTGGGAAGAGAACTCAGCCTCCACTGAGGGGGATGCTTTGGTGGCAGCACTAACGGGAAGGAAAGAAATCATCTGTTTGAAAAATATGAACAAAGGTGGCGGTGGAGGCAGCCAGCATCCTGCTGGACCCAGACCTCCCCTTGCATTCTGTACCTGCCTGGAGTCTGTGCACCAGGCCTGCATCCTCTCTATGGTGCGAATGTATACGGTGTCTCTGTTCAGTTACTAGCACACTCCTTGATCATTTGCAGGTTTGAGTGGTTATTAATGAGTTGCCATGAGCATGTTATGTTTATCTGACTGGGATTGTCCGAAAGCTAACTCCTGCCTCTTTTCCTCCCTCTCTGGGGTCTCTGCCTGGTGACTCATATTACTGTGGTTGTGCAGGTATACTATGGGTGACAAAACTTTTTTTTTTTTTTTAATAAGAATAGGCAGTGGGGCTTCCTAGTCCCTAGTGTGAAAGGTTGGAAGGACTGGCTGACGTTCGGATCAGCTAGAGGAGAAATACAGCGGTGGTCTCTCGTCTGAGGGTCACCAGCAGCTGAAGATTGAGACGGATCAGGGCTGATACATAAGCTAGAGGGTCTTGGAGTTTTTTTTTTCTAAAAAAAACCTTTTAAAACATTTTTGTGTGTCTTCATGTTCTATCTGCACGCATGTCTACTTATCGTGTGAGCACAGTGACTTCAGTGTGCAAACTAGATGTCACAGCTGGGCCACCACACTGGGAAGTCTTCCTCAGGAGGGAACCTCTGCCTTGGCCAGTCCCAGGTATCTGTGTATAGGGGAATGGACCACAGGGTATGGGCTTGTGAAACGTGTAGTATGTGGAATGTAGTGGGTGTGGCTGTGAAGTATGAAGTGTGCAGTGTGTGTGTGTGATAAATGTGCTTGATTTGTGAGGTAGGCGAGGTATATATGTTTATGTATATATACATGGTATATAGCATATATGTTGTGTGTGGTGCGTGCAGTGTGTGCTGTGCCATATAATGTGTGAAGTGTGAGATGTATAGTGTGTGTGTACAGTCTGTGTGGTATGTATGATGTATGAGGTATGTGTGTGGTGCGGGGGAGGTGTGTAGTATGTGAGGTGTATGAGGTATGAGTTACATGAGGTGTGAAGTGTGTGCATGGCATGTGAGGTAACATGGTGTGAGGTATGGAGTATGTGAAGGATGAGGTGTGTGGTGTGGTGTGTCAGGTGCGAGGTGTGAGGCATGTGTGGTGTGAAGTGTACGAACTGTGGGTATGTGCAGTATGTGGCATATAGCTCCACCACATGTGTGAATTGTGAGGTCTGTAGTGTGTATGTAGTATGAGGTATGTTAGGTGTATGTGGTGTGAGGTATGTGAAGTGTGTGTGAAGTAGACAGAGTGTGTGTGTGTTGTGTGCAGTGTGTGTAGTGTGTAGAATATAGCTCCATAGCATGTGGGAATTGTGAGCTGTGTAGTGTGTATGCATACAGTATATATGGTGTGTGAAGGGTGTGGTATGTGATGGATGGCCCTTTGTCCTCAGTAGCTTCCATCCATCCTCCCTGGTATCACCTGAGTTCTCTGTCTGGAACTCTCTCCTCCTGTATCCATGCTTCTTCTTCCTTCTCAGATGTCCCTGTATGTAGCTGCTATAGACAGTTTTGCGTCTGCCTGGGACATTCAAGCATAGAACATGGCCCAGGAAAGGGTGGGTGATGTCTCCACCCTAGAAACCTGATCGCTGCCCTCTTGACGGAAGTAGCAGCCCTGAAGCCGGATGGTAATGTGGTCATTTTGCACTGGTTTTTTTTTTAATCTACATCGACACAGAATAGTTTTTCAACACTTACCATCTCTAGGTTGTTATAGCTTGAGTGTGAAGTGTTCCCACAGGTGCATGTTTGATAATTCTCTTTGGGGAGGCTACGGGGCTTAGTTGGAGAAAGGAAGACACTCAGGGAAAGACTCTGAGGCCCATTTATGTATAGCCTGGCCCTGTTTCCTGCCTGTTCTGCGTCCTGTTCTGCCTAGATGTTTCATTCTCCTGTTGCTATGACTGGCTACACCCTCAAACTGTGAGTCAGAATTAGCCTCTCCTTCCTAAAGTCATCTCTTGTCAAATATTTGGTCACAGTGAGGAAGAAATATCTGATTCAGTGACCCAGAAGGTTGTACCCATTGCAGAGGGAAGAACTATGGGCTCCTGAGGGATGTGTCCTAGTGCCTAAGCTGATTCAAGCCTTTTAGGACCCTTTGGTCATTGCCACAGGCAATCTGAGTTCCTGTGAGCTTGTCCAGGCTCTTCTGTGCTTGTAATCCCTTTGCTCCTAAAAAGAGAGAGGTAGGAACAGGAGGCTCTCTGGAAGCTGGAGGCCAGCCTAGTGTACACAGAAGCAAAAACAAGGCAGAAGGTGAGGCCCAACACCCAAGTTTATCCTCCTACTGCCATAGGCATGTTAAAACACATGTATGCTCCTCACAGATGTGTTTTAAAGATTTCTGTATTCATTTTAAGGTCTAGTGTGATTGTCTGCATGTAGCATGTATGCGAGCCATGTGTGTTCAGGAGCCCACAGAGACCAGAAGAGAACACTGGATTGAGCCCTTGGAACCTGAGCTGCAGGTGTGAGCCACATGACGTAGGTACTGGGAACTCTGCAGGAATAGCGGTACTCTTAACCACTGAGCCTTTTCTCCAGCCCCAGATATATCTTTTTAAAGTTTACACAGTTTGTTCCTTTGGGTTGGTAGCAGATACTTGGTGTGTGAATGGCTCCTTATAATGCTTGCTGAAGGCCCTGCCTTGTCTCTGAAGGCCCTAGGTGGAGTGAGCCAGACCTTCCTACCCAGTGGCTCTTTACATGGTATCTACTGGAAGAGCATTCTCTGTTGCTGTTCTTTTTGTTTGAGGGCTCAGCAGTTCCACCTGGCAAGGACAGATGGAGTCCTTCGTGGTTCCTTCTGAACTCAAGTTCAGTTCCCAATGCTGCCAATTTTATGCACATCTCCTGAACTCATACTGGGTCCAGGAGGCAGTGACTGTGTCTGTCTGTGCCCACTACAGAGTTTTACTTGCTTATCTTTCTACAGTCCACTTGGTCAGTAAGATTGCTGACAATCTTTGTGAAGTCAAGGTTTTGGGTTTCCTTGTTTTGTTTTTGTTTTCATGAGACAAACTCTCTTGTAGCTCAGGTTGTTCCTGAGGTCTCCATGTAGCTGAGGATAACCTTGAACTCCTGATCTTCTTGCCTCTACCTCCTGAGTCCTGAAACTGCAGGTATGAACTATCACACCCAACTTATGTTGTGCTGTGGGTTGAACCCAGGGCTTTGCATATGCTAGGAAGGACACTATCAACTAAGCTACATCACTAGCCCTGCATGCTACATTTTGATGGCACATTTTAGCTCTGCCAGTATAAGGAATCAAGAGACCACATGCCCGATTATAGAGGCCAGGAGGCTCCACCCACACGTATCACATGCTGTGTGGGATGGCTATGCCTTTGGACAAGCTCCATGCATCTCTTCCTACCCATGGTTTATCTTGTCACATGAGCATAGGTTTCAAAGTGCTATCAATACAGAACCTAATAATCCATCTATCTCATGAGAACCTAGTCTTGAGCTAGGCATGAAGGATGAACACAAGATGTGCTGTTGATGGATAGATTAAATGAATGAATAAATAAAATCCACTGGTTGACTCATGCCAAATGAAAGGAAAACCAAGGAAGCGTCCATTCTGCAGCGCCATGGACACCCATAAAGTCTTCCAGCATGTTAATGCCAAAGGCAGGCATGTGTGCAGCAGAAGAGGCCTGCCTCTTCCTTTTCTGGAACCCATGTCTCACAGGGCCCCCTGCCTCTCATCCCAGGGTGTTAGGCAGCATGAAGCCCTGCTGGGTTGCCTGGGCTTGTTTCCAGGCCAGTCAACAATCTTCCCACACTGACTCCAGGATCCCATCCTGGCAGCTGCATCAAAGCTCTGTCTAGCCCCCGGGGCTAAAGTTGCTGGAGGTGGCCACACATTCCTGTGGGTCTTGGCAGGGAGGTGTTCTACAGAGTGCAGGTGAGGAGTCTGAAGGCTGCAAGATGCATTCTGAACCTGTGTGCAGGGCTGTGGATACTGTTAGCTTTGGCGGTCAGTGTCTATTGGCACTACTTCTGAGCAATGAGGTTTATACTTCCCACCTGCCCTCCTCAACCATCTCTAGAGAATACCTTCAAGACATGTTTGGCTGAACTTTTGTCACTATTTGGGAAGTTATGGAAAGCAGATCTGAGCAGCACAACTCAAAATTGTACTTTAGGACTGCTTTTGCTAAAGCAAAAGAAAATGCCCTGTATTGTTGCAAAGCCCACAATGAGAAATGATGATGTCACCTTCCTGGATGGCCAGGGATTCTATGTATATGTTTACAAATGAGCAAGAGAAGTCCATTGCCTATCCTGCTACACTTGTGGCCGTATATGTCTGTCTTCCGAACAACTCTTTCTGGTGTTGAAGATGTGGCTACCTAGCTAAGATGAGGGTAGGGCTCCCTCCTCTGGAAGCTGTGGATCTGAACCAAGGTGGCTATTCCTGCTCAAGTTCAGCCAGATTCCACCCAGCAATCAGAACAGTGACCCTGTCCTTCCACTTGGGGTGTGGCATTGCTGCTACATCTTTTTTTTTTCTGATATCAAATGGACACTTTCATTATTTTTATTAGTAACTTTTCCAATTGGTGCAATACAGTACATGAGCAACTTTCAGGAGAATTTAATCTACTTCATGGTCAAAGGCTTGATCAAACCATTGTGGTGGTTTGATCAAGAATAGACCCATAGGCTCGTGGATTTGAATGCTTGGTTTTCAGTTGGTGGACTATTTAGAAAGAATTAAGAGATGATGTGTCCTTGTTGGAGGAGGTGTGATAAATAGATATATGGTATATATATATATATATATATATGGCTTCTCAACAAAACAAATTCTGTGATATATGACAAATAATTTCTCTTATCACTTGAATTTGCAGGGTTTCTCTCTGCTACATCTTTCTAACCCATAACAAGTATGTGACGAAGGCCAGT
Organism: Alexandromys fortis; assembly: GCF_014885135.2. Classification (NCBI taxonomy): domain Eukaryota; kingdom Metazoa; phylum Chordata; class Mammalia; order Rodentia; family Cricetidae; genus Alexandromys; species Alexandromys fortis. The sequence continues at coordinate 4,285,285 of NW_026068012.1, read as the reverse complement.
TGCTAGGCTGCATCTGGTTGTCTCCAGAGCTTATGTTTGCTGCCAAATCTGAAGGAGTGAGAAGCTACCTGGGAGGGCTTTTGTCTCCACGTGTTGCTGACCTTCCTGCCTAGGATCAAGGCCCACAAGCCTACAATATCCCTTGGACACAGAATTCAGTCTTATCTCTACCATCCAGTACCTACACTCCCGTAGCCAGCAGCTTACTGCGAGACGGTGCCGTCTTAGACTGAATCTGTGCTCCTGTAGCGGAAAGTGTTTTATTGAACTTCCTTCATTTCTAACAAAAACTGGAGGCCATTTAAAAATTAAGGTGCTATAAAATACAATGTAATAAAAACCAAGGACTAAAGCTTAACTCACACGGGACAAATGTGGCCGTCCCTAAGAAGAAGAAGCCATCTGGTATCATCACCAGATGGCTCAGAACTGTGTTCCAGTAACCAGCGCTACTGCTTGGGAGAAGCAGCCATAGGTGATGGAGAAATAAAAGATCTCACTTGAGAGACTTGTTAATCAGGATGAGTAAGAATTAGCGGCTTTATTTTTGAAACTGTGTGGAATGGGTGTGCTTCTTGCTTTGGAATAGTCTGTTCAGGAAATGGGAGCTGCTTCCTCTTGTAGCTGGTGGAGCCTCAGTCTACTTCACACTCTGCAGAAAGTCAGGCTGGGAAGGGAAGGGAGCCATTACTTTTCGAGGCACACTTGCAATACTGATGAGAGTCATTAAAAATAACCAATGTAGATAAACTTAGAAGTCAGATGTATCTCTGAAATGCTCCTGCTGTGCCTGACCTACTTCACCTGTGTGCGGAGTTTGAATTACTCCAACAACAGCTTTTGCAGCTCAGTGTTTATTCAGAAGGCTGTTGAGCATGCAAGCAGGAGCTTCACTTTAACACCACCTCCCCAAAGATTAATAGAGAAAAGAAGTGGGTGCCCAAAGATAGGGAAGTAACATCTCTGGTGTTCTGAGCGCAAATCAGCTGTCCTCATGGTTGTTCATAAGATTCACACTCAGAACATGGCAGTGTGATCTCAGTGGGAGGAATATATTTAACAACATCAACTCTTGATGTTGAATAGGTCACTATCAGACACCTGCCAGGCCCAAGGAAAGGGTTGGTGGTTTCAAGAAAATGGCCTTCAACTCCTGAGAAGTAACCCAGGTAACCCAGCCATTTTATTGTCTTGATCAGTAGGACAGAGGTGTCACCCACAGCAGATCTGTGGGAGACTAATGGCAGACCACTAGCTATACGACATCCGAAGCTGGTGATTTTTAAGAGTAACCAAAACGACAAGGGTTGGGGTGGTAGCTGGGTGGGAGAGTGTTGCCTAGCATGCAAGAAGCTGTGGGTTCAGTCCCCAGAACCATGGAAACAAGTGACTATAAGCCAGTGTAGAGACCAGAGAAATAGAATAGAGGTTAGAACAGAGGACCTGAGTTTAGTTCCCAGCACCCACGCCAGTTGGTTCACAACTGCCTGTAACTCTAGCTCCAGGGGACTCATCCCCTATGGCCTCCTCAGGCACCTGCATACACCATGTATACACTTGATACATATGCAACTGAGAGGCAGAGGCAGGCGGATCTCTGTGAGTTCGAGACCAGCCTGATCTACAGAGCTAGTTCCAGGACAGGCTCCAAAGCCACAGAGAAACCCTGTCTCGAAAAACCAAAAAATAAATAAATAAATAAATAAATAAATAAAATAAAATTCTAAAAAAAAAATTAAAAAAAAAAGAAATAAAAGCAAGTGCAGCTAGGGAGTTTATCCAGAGTCTACTGTTGGACTTCAGAGATATTTCTACAAGTCCCAGCTGAAATTCATTCCAACACAAGACGTGTGAGCCATTTCTTCCCCACAAGCCCATTCTGACCAATAGGACTATTCTTAGAATCCTTTTCAAGAAGGGCTGGGGACAGCATACCGTCATTGTGTGTTTTACCGTGGCTCCCTCCTCTAAGCATGAGACCCACTGTTTTCTTGAGGCTCCTGACATGCCGTTTTTTTTTTTTTTTTTTGCCAGCAATGACTCCACTTTTCAAGCTGGTTACCCACCTCTGGGAACACCCCAGACCTACCACAGGAGTACAGCTCTGTTCATTTCCACGTAGGGCATCAACCCCTTTAGGAAACATGGGATTTAAATCACCTTGCATCTTGCAGCCCCTCCTTCACCTACAATGGTCTCCAAAGAAATGGCCACAAACTTCTACCTTCAAAACACCATCAGAGATTCCTCAATGCTTTTTGGTCTTGGTGCTATGATTAAGGAGAGCTGTCAATTTGTCATTACTCAAGCCACACCCGTAGGAGAGGAGACAGGTGCATGTTCCCTGCTGGCCAGAAGGTGTCAGCTTCTTATTTCTGCTCTGCTATTGGCGTGGGAGACAACTGCTCTACCACTGATTCACACCCGCGGCTCTCCTTTTACTTTTTGTTTTTAAGATAGCATCTCTCCAAGTTGTCAGGTCCAGCCTTGAATTGATGCTGTGGTTCCCAGAATCTAAACTCTCATTCCTCTTGCCTCCAGCTCCTGAGTAGCCAAGACCACAGGTCAGCACGCACTACAAGATGCTGCTCAGCTGCACTTTGCAATAGAAAACCAAAGTTCCCTCCAGTTGCTGCCCTCAAGGATCTCCTCCTGCAGATGAAGACATCTCCAGTGTGCAGGTGAGAGCTGACTGCCTCAGCCTACTTCGGTGTCTGAGCACGCGATCATGTCACCTCGTGCCACCATCCATATACAGCACTGATAGCATCCGGGGAAGAAATGAGCGGCTAGATTTGGAGGAAGTCTTCACCCTGCTACGTCATGCCTTTTCTGGCCTCTCTGTTTACTGGCTTTCTTGGTGTCTAGGGTCACCCCAGTATCCTCCATGAGTTTGGATATATGCACAGCTACCGTCCTTGCCTGCAGGGAAACTGAGTCCAATGGCAATGACATATACAAGGACAACTCATGAGCACCTCAGGAAAATGCTTGCGGAAGGGTACCTCCCACATACCTCAGGCTTCAGGAGACTTTTTGGAAGAGGCCACAGTGACAGAGGATAAAATATGGGTCAGAAGGGGAGAGTACATGAGGGTTTGCTGGCCAGCTACATCCTGGCTGGACAGGTATTCCAGAGACCAACAGGAAGTAGATAAAGAAAAAGAGATGAACCCTCAGTATGGTTAGGTACTGGGGATTTGTCTGGAACCAAAGTGGGTGGAGTTGGACTCCTATATGAATATGAACTTTCTCTATAGCCATTGTCAGGGCATATGGGCAGGTAGGTAGCATCCTGAAATGGTGGCAAGGAAGGCTTGGCTTCACTGGACTGTGGGGCTAAAGGAGACAGCCTTTGAAACTTGACAAAGCTCTCGTCTGTCTGACCATGGAGGTGGCCTGGGAATGAAACCATAGCTAGGTAGGGGCCAGGCCTGTTCCAATAGTTTCATGGTCACCTGCAGTAAGAAGAGGGCCAGGAGCATCCACGGGGGCCGGGCTCAGCTCCTGCTATGCGAAGTGGGATGCTGCCTGGACCCTCACAGGAAGTCTTCAGTAGACAGGGAAGACGGCTCAGTAGTGAGACCTAGGACAGGGACTGATGGAGTGAGTGGAAGGCCTGCAAGTCCCTTCCAGGAGGCTGAATGGCCTTTACTTCCAGCCTCCACCTCCTTGATGCCAGCCCCGCCTAAATATACCACCCAAGGTAACTTGAAGTTCACATTGCCTCTTTCCTCTGCTTCTAGAGGGGCCTGCAATGCCAACGCTAGCCAAATAAGGCTGTAAACAGGTAGCTTCCAATACAGAGCTGGGTTTTCTTGCAGTTGTGGATGTGGGAAATCTGAGACCACAGTGGATTTGGTTCTTGTTCCTCTCTCACTGCTGTGTTGCTCTCAGTGTCCCTGGCTTGGAGAAATACCACACTAGTCTTTGTCTCCTCTGCACACAGCCTCTCTGCGCACTTTCTGTCTGACCTCACTTCAGTCTGACGTCATCTAGTATCGACCCCATCCTATTTCCAGATGAGGTCACCTCCACAGGCACAGGGGTTAGGACACGAGCCTGCATGGTGGGACAGGAGCAGCACTTACCTCTCTGCACCTGTGTAGCCATTTGCCAAATCAAGAAAGTTTCCTTGGAGAAAGGAAAGCCATCCCTGAGATGGTGAGGGGGTGAGCTGTGAAACAACAGCGTCTCTGTTGTCCTTAACTGCAGACAGCAAGAAACCCCAAGTCTCTTGACTCCTACTCTTGTGGGACCCAACTGCTGGCTTACGGAGGAGCCAGCTGCTGTTTTGCCTGGGGCCACCATTCCACACTGGGGAGGGGCTGAGCTAGGTACACAGGGAGAGGTGTGGTAAGTCTCTGCTGGAGATCACCAGTCTAACTTTGATTCTTGTGGACCCCACAGCAGGCTGCCAGCCCCGTCTCTAATAAGGGGTCACATGGCACCCCCCTCAAGGGTTGTGGAGGGTTAAGTGGCAATGCTCTGGTTCTCAAGAACAAACACATAACTTTGTGCTGTTCTTGGCTTGGCTCTGCTCATTTGCAACTTCAGTAAGCAATACCTTTGGGATCCCTTTCAGGTATTTGAAGCTATTTGTCACCTGTCCAAACATTTATGCAGCCTCTCTAAACCAAGAGGTAGAGTTTTCCTTGCACCCCTGGGAAGCACCTTAGTCCCCAAAGCTCTGGGTGAACTCCAAGGTGGGCATTCCAATCAGGGTCTGGACAGTGGCACAATGACCCCTGCTGGGTTCAATGGATGGCTGTCATTGTCAATATTTTTTAGTATAAAACTGATACGTCATTGCATTGCCATCAAAAGATTCTAAAACTTTCCTTTAAGAAATCAGGATCACGGTAAGAAGAGAGTAAGGGGAAAGATGGCCTAGGCTGTCTGGTTAGGTAGTTTAGGGAAGGTGGAAGTCCTGAACCACCTTGCCAGATTCTGCATGGGAGGTGTGAGGAGAGGCCATATTTGAACCTACAGCCTGGAGGGAGGTTGGAATAGACATGGCAAGGCCCAGGCTGGAGCTGGAATGGTGCTTGTAGGGATGCCTGCTTCAACCTCACTACTGAGACCTTAAAGGAGGTGAATTTCTCTCCCTCTAATTCTGTCACCCCAGGAGTCCTGCCCACTGTAGCTTGGGTTAAGAGGCAGAGGCAGGAGGATTACAAGTTTGAAGATATCCAGGACTATGTAGCAAACAACACTATCAACAAGCAAACAACCCATCCCATAGTCTTCTGAATGGGGTCTGTTGAGACAAAACAGCACTAGCTCCAAAACAAGAGCCCAATGTGAGTGACCAAAGCCAGTAGCCACGGGTCCAGGCCCTGAATGACATGGTTAAGTGGACCTTCATTGTCACAGAACAAAAGATAATCATAAATCAGCATATTCAGCAAATGCATTGGTGGGGACATCAGGAAATGGGTTACAGAAAGGAAGGAAATCTCTGTTATGGGTCTCAGATATTATCTGATGACATCCTTAATATATCCCAAAAATTTAACTGGTGGTTCAAAGATCAGACACAGAGGCTGGTGATACGTGACCATGGAAGGGACTAGAGATAGCCCAAAATAATTTTTGATTGTTTTTGTTGTTGTTTGTTTGTTTTTCCAACACAATTTTTCTCTGTGTAACAGCTCTGGCTGTCTTGGAACTTGCTTTGTAGACTACAGCAATTTATACCCTTAGAAATACCCTGATTTTTTTTTAATACTAAAAGTAATTTATTTAAACTCTAGCTTTTATTGGCCAGTTCAATTCTATAATTATAATTGTGTTGTAATTATAATACCACACATGGAGTTGTTTAAATTCTAATGTTAGAGAAGATTTTTTTAAACATCCAAATTATTAAGAGTCTTGTAGCTAATAATTTCATCTGTCCTATGATTTTGGTAGAAGCTACAGTAAACAGCTCAGGAGAGTAAATGGACAGCCACATTACAGAAGAAATAAGATTTACATGTTATTATTTTAAGTTTCTGACTAACAAAATTGTCTTTTCTTCATGAAGCAAATATTTCTAGTAACAAAAGTAGGGATGAAAGCTAGACTCTTGAGAAATAAGGATATTACAGTTTTCTTACCTTGCAAGAAAGGGAGTAGAGTCCCAATAAACGTTGCTCTGTATTATACTTCTTATCGGCAAAATATGGCTATTTTGATAGGTGTCAAATCTAGCTGTGCTAGGTGCATCTTTTTATGACTTATTTTATGTGCAGTGGTGTTTTTCCTGCATGAGCATCTATGTGAGAGTGTTGAATCCCCTGGAACTGGAGTTATAGACAGTTGTGAGCTACCATGTGGGTGCTAGGACTTGAACCCAGGCTCTCTGTTCTGGAAGAGCTGTCAGTGCTCTTAACCACTGAGCGTTCTCTCCAGCTGGTGCATCATGAACACTCATTTAACTTGGAAATGTGAACTACCGAAGTCACTGCTGTGTTACCCATGCCTTGTGTGAGGGCTTTGTGGGTTCCAGACTTTGACACAAGTATATATGTATTTACATCAACATTCCTCACAGTATAAGGGAAGGAAGCTCATCCCACCCATAGTTCCTCCTTTTAGAGATAGATGCTCCTTTTAGCATGTCCTCTGCTGTGGATTCTTGGCCAGGTTTTCACCTCCTCCAACACTCCAGTCCCCAAGTAGGGTCTGAAAGCTCTGTGCCAAGCCGGGACCCTGGTTGGCTGCTCTAGGGAAAGGCGAATGCTCCCATCCACAAACCACTACCACAACATGCTGGCTCGGGCTGTTGCACAATATTTTGTCTTGTGGGTTCTGAGCTATTATTGGAGGTGTACCTCTGTGGCATTATGCAACAGCCATGTAGAAAGGGTTAGTGACCCCTTCGAGATGCCACAGCCTGGCAGAGTACTTGTAACCCCAGCCAATGGTGCTCTTGTGTGGTCTTCTCTCCCACTGCCATGGGTCCCTTACCAGGCAGGGCTCAATGTTCTCTGGACAAAAGACAGATGCAGGCCTGTGCTTGAGGCCCAGGGGTCATGACCACATGACTTGAATACTTTATGTATCAAGTCCCAAGCCAGGGGACATTTTAGTGTGAAGAAGAGGGGAGAAATAAGGACAGAAGAAAGGGAAAGTACAATAATAACACCATGGAATTCTGAGGATGGGGGGATAGACTGTTGAGGGGAGATAGACTGAAATACACAGCCTAGCTGTTTAATGTTGGTTCCTGGCCCGGCACAACCCCATGCCTGCATGTTATCCTTATTCCTGCGTTTTTGGGAGGAAAGGGCACTCAGGCATGAAGTGAGCATCTTGAGGCCACACAGCCAGCGATGACAGAGCTGAGACTTGAACCCAAAGAGTCATCCTCCTGACTCTTAAGTTACAGCGGGAAAGGTGGAACATTTGCTGCAGATTGGAGCTTGTTTCTCCCCCCCACCCTGAGAGAGAGAGAGAGAGAGAGAGAGAGAGAGAGAGAGAGAGAGATTGAGAGAGCCAGGCTAGAGTCTAGACCAGCTGAGGAGAACCTTCACAGTGCACAGTGGTCAAACTAACTGTGTACTGGCTACTTTTATGCCAACCTGACATGCACAGGAGGGTGCTTCAGTTGGGAAATTGTCTCCATAAGATCAGGTTGTAGGCAACCTCATAGGATATTTTCATAATTAGTGATTGATGGGGGAAAGCCCAGCTCATTATGGTTGGTGCCATTCTTGGGCTGGTGGTGGTCCTGGGAAAGCATGCTGAGCAAGCCATGAGGAGCAAGCCAGAAAACAGCAACCCTACAAGGCCTCTGCATTGGCTCCAACCTCCAGGCTTCTGCCTTGCTTGTGTTCCTGTCCTGACTTCCTTTGATGATGAACTGTGATATGGGAGGTGTAAGCTGAACCTCCTTGAGTTTCTTTGGACAAGGTGTTTCATCAGAGCAATGGTAATCCTAACTAAGATAAGCCCTCTTGCATGGATCTATTTCATGGATCACAGTGTTTTTCTATTTTAAAGCAAATATGTAACACTCCTCCAAATTCTATGGTCTTCAAGGATGAGATAGAAGTCTTTGTGACATTTTAAACCTTGAGGAGGCAGCACAGGACCACAGATGCTGAGTGTGATTGTCAGTCTGCTTTGCACAGTGGTTTACACTCTGCCCAGGTCTTGGGACTTTCACAAGATGTCCAGTGAATGTCTAAGGCAGAGCTGAGGTGCAAACGAGGAAACACTTCTTATGCTTATTTTCAGATTGTTTGTCAAATATTCAGGTTAGCTACTCCTCAGATGCCTCAGATGCTTGCCTGGTCTCATACCTGCTGGACAAGATGAAATACCAAACCTATGACCTAGCTGCCAGCACCCTCATGTGCTTGGGCCTGGGGGGAGGCAGGGCATCATGGAAGCATATGGCAGGAAACTGCTCACCTCATGGCCAGAATGTACAAAAGAGAGGATGGAGTACCACAATTCCCTCCCTCTAGACCCTACCTCCTGAAGGTTCCACCACCTCCTGACCACTCCAAGATGAAGGCCAAATCTGAGCTCAAGTCTGTGGAGCATAGTCCAGACCCTAACCCCTGCAGGACTTAAGACAACACAAGTGTCTGCTCTCAGCTCTTGAGGCCAGAGCATGAAATCCTTTTACCAGGGCTGTTTTCATGAATGTCCCTCCCCAACTCAGGGTGAAGCTTAAATTAGCATCACACAGTACTAAAGGTGAGGCTTTAAACAGACATCATGGACTAATCCCTGGGTTAGTTATCATGGGAGTGGGTTGGTAATCTTGGGAATGGGTTGGCTATAATGGGAGTGGATTAGTTGTTATGGATTAAGGTTGATTATTGATGAAATGGATTAGTTGTCATCAGAATGGGTTAGTTATCATGGGAATGAGATGGTTATCATGGGAGAAGGTTGGTAATCACAGGAGTGGGTTAGTTATGGGAGTGGATCCCCGACAGACAGGATGAGTCCAGCTGACTTTATTTCTTTGCATGCCACTCACTTGCCCTCTTCCATGTTATGATGTAACACAAAGGCCTTCATCAACATGCCTTCCCTGGATCCTGAGTGTTCAACCCTCAGGCTGTGAGTTAAGCCTGTTTCTACCATGTATGGTTGCCGGACTGTGAGGCTCCAGCAGCAGCAGCAACAGCATGCAGCCAACACCCATCCCAGCTTCTTCCTGTCTCCAGGTGCTTTTTGAAAGCTTTGGTACTGATGAACATTCTGGTGCTGGCTTCTGACTCTATGTAACCGTCTCCTGATGTATTCCAGCCCTAACGTTTTCTTTTGAGGGGTATCAGTCATACTGTGTTAACTCATACATTTTCCAGCCTGGCCTCTGTTCCCTTAACTATATCTATAAATGTCCTTTCTCCAAATGAGTCCATAGGCACATGTGTACGGTGTTCCTTCAGTGCACCACAGGACTTAGTGAATGAGCACTGAGGCAGAGTGCACTAGTGCTCTGGGCTGGCAGGGTCTGTGAAGGGTCTACATTTAAGCTTTGTACATGGGGAGTCACAGTGCATGGTGGTCACAGCTGGAAATCATAAACTATTCAATGTTCCTTGACTGGGACAATGTGGAGGTGCCTGGATTTTATCCAGAGGGGAAACTGAGGTAGGCAGTTGAGCCTTAGGACTCATGGTAGTGTTTGGTGTTTGGTGACTGGACCTCCCTGATACTCAAGGCATGTTCAACCTGTGGTATATAGGCCACAAGCATACTAAGCTATAGATGCCACTCAACAAAACATTGCAAACTTACTTAATATATTATAAGAATGTTTTGTGATTTTTTTTGGTAACTCCATTGTATGGTTCTTAAGGGTGACCTTTATAGACAGCATCTGTCAATGTCAAAGGGTTGGACACGCCTGCCAGGGTGTAGACTATCTTAGAAGCAATCAGAACAGGAGTCCACAAGAGTGTGGGTGGCTATAATCTCCAATGCTGGCTCAGGGTCAAACCTTTTCCATAGGGCTGGGGGAAGGGCACTGAAATTTTACCCTACCAAACTCTGTGCTTACATCTGATTGCTTTTGTTGATTGTGTTGTTGCCCTTGCTGTGTGGGTTAGGCTTGTATCAAACTTGCGGCTATCCTCCTGCCTCTGCCTCTCAAGTGCTGGGCCTCCAGACTAGGTGAAGACCCCTAGGCCCAGGTGATTTGCTTTGCTTCAAGTTGTTCCTCACTATCTAAGAGAAAATAATTTTGTTTTTTAATATTCATTTTTAAACTGGGTGTGATGGTGCAAGCCTTTAATCCCAGCACTAGGGAGGCAGAGGCAGGTGGAGCTCTGAATTTGAGGCCAGTCTGATCTACAGAGTGAGTTTCAGGACAGCCAGGGCTACACAGAGAAACTCTTTCTTGGAAAATGAAAATAAAGATTTATTTTTAATTGTGTACATGCATGTTTCAGTACAAGAGCTCGTGTTTGTGTGTGTGTGTGTGTGTGTGTGTGTGTGTGTGAGAGAGAGAGAGAGAGAGAGAGAGAGAGAGAGAGAGAGAGAGAGAGACCAACAGAGGCCAGAAGAATCCCTGCACTGAAGTTACAGGTAGTTGTGAGCCACCACATGAGTTCTGGAAACTATATTTGGGTCCTCTGGAAGAGCAGGCGGTGCTCTTAACTGCTAAGACATTGCTTCAATCCTAGCAAATGATTTTAAATAACGAAATACTGTAAACTATGTCAGGGACCTGGGACTGGTAGATGATTGTGTTGGGGCTCAGAATATATAACCCAAATAAGGCTCCTGAGCAGCAGACACAGACAACTGGGAAAACATCAGGAGAAGGAGGTCCAGGCTTTGATGACCCTCCTTCCCCTCTGGCAGAGCCCCGGGGTGCACCAGAGGAATGGTGCAGGGGACACAGGCTGTCTGAGTGCACAGCCTCAATCCTCCCATGCACCCCGTCATCGCTATAATCTTTTCATTTCTCTAAGTCATTCGTTGCTGAATCAAACTCGGCATGACGTCACAGATACTCTGGCCTTTACATCTTCATTTCCAAAGGTCAAAGCTGGCTAAGTAGGAAAGAAAACTTGGTATGTGAGCTTGAGGACCCGAGTGTGTATTCCAGGTACCCCCCTGCCCCCGTGTGTGATGTGTATGTGTGTGTGTGTCATTGTCTTCTCCTCTGTCACTCTTTCTCCTCTAGAATTTAAGGTGCTTTGACATTTCTTTGTGATAGGGCTGATTTGCTTTGGTTTTGCTTTTCTCCTTTAGACTGGTTGAAGCCAGAAGGAGAGAGGGCTTACTGACTTTCTCAAAGGCATACCTTCAACTTTCAAGACACTCCCAGGGCCAGTCAGTTAAGCTTATCTGAGAGTCTTTACCTGGTGGTGGGAGCCTGTTCTTTGAAAAGTTTCTCTGCCCCAGTGTCAACAGCAACTCTTAGTCACAGCGTAAATTATTAACCAGTTCTATAGAAAAGGGCACGGAGCACACACCGCACACCTACCAGCACCAGCCGGTGGCTCACTAAGTGTTGGCCTGGGGGGCTGTGTCAGGCAAGACACTTTACAATCTAGAAAGACTCAGATTTCAAAGCAGGTTCTTAACACCTATTGTCCATTCGATCAAGAAATCCTGCAGTTCAGGAAAGGCCCTTCTTGAGGATAGAAAAATCCAGTATCAGCTAGTCCTTTCTGTCCGCAGTAGCTTTGTTTTCCTTTAAGGTGGCTGCCTTCTCCTGTCTTTGTGCTAATTATCAACCAGCATTAGGTATCACCTGGTAGGATAGAAATGGTCCAAGCACGTCACAGCCCTCCTCCCGTTGCTAGGCAATGACTCCTTCACCTGAGATGGACAAAATGGGTCAGGAGAGATTCCAGAAAGAAGCCTCTATTTGAGGTTAGTGTAGTGGCCCCTGGGAAGGAGACAGGACAGGGGAGCCTCTCTTGGGATCACCCTCTCAAGTGACTTCTTTGTTCTTTCTTCTTCTTAGTCCTCAATTCAATGTGCTTGACAATGGCAACCCTGGGTGTGGCTCAGTGTGTGTTACCTAGTACTGTCCCCTGAGAGGAATTCTGCCCCATCTACTGGCTCATCATTCAGCCTTCACCTCATTACATAGGTGATTGCTCAGACTGCTCAACTTGATGCTCCCAGTCTCAGTAACAAAAGCTTTCGAGTGTTTGCATTCAAGTTTAGATGCTCCTTCGGCGGTGCTGAGGTCAGCATCTTGCACCATTCAAGAGACCTAGCACAGGAAGGACACGGGAAACACAGTCAGTCTTTGGTTACACAAATCTTGTCTGAATGCCAGTCCTGCTGTTTACTGACCAAGCCACAGTGGGCACTTAAAACGTGTTGGCGTCTTTGTTTTCTCTTGTTTTAAAAAGTAGGCACTTTCTCCTAGGAAACAGCCCAACAGAAGCACAAGCTGCACAACAAGCATGCTTATATAGGCTGTAACTACAGTAACAAAAAGAAACAATGAAAAGAAACAAAATGAATATTGTTGATAGGTCAATGGGAGTCTGGGAAGATGGTTCGGCAAATAAGGCCCTTGATGTGCATGCCCCTAGCCCGAGTTTGATCCTCAGATTCTGCATGGCCATACACAAAAAAGAAAGGTAATGTTTCAAAGGTTGAATGATATTATTTTGGCAGAACAAGGCTGCCAGGCAGTGGTGGAACACACCTTTAATCCCAGCACTCAGGAGACAGAGGCAGGCAGATCTCTGTGAGTTTGAGGTCAGCCTGGTCTACAGAGTGAGTTCCAGGAACACCAGGGCTACACAGAGAAACTCAGTCTCTAAAAACAACAACAACAAAAAAAACCCAAACAAATAAACAAAAAGCAACAATAGCAAAAAAGAACAAGGCAGAGCTGGAGAAGTGACTCAGTGGTTAAGAGTGTATATTGCTCTTCCAAAAGACCAGAGTTAGATTCCCCATACCCACGTGAAGCAAGCAACTCATAACTGTTCCAGGGAATTGCGGATCTCTGGCCTCATCCGGTGAGTGTGTGCACACACAATTTTATTTATTTATTTTAGTTTTTAGAGATAGGGTTTCTCTGTGTGTCCTTGGCTGTCCTGGAACACCCTCTGTAGACCAGGTTGACATTGAACTCACAGAAATCCACCTGCCTCTGGCTCCAGAGTGCTGGGATTAAAGGCCTGTGCCACCACAGCCTGGCTACACACCCACACTATTTAAAATAAATAATTTTTTTTTTTTAAAAAAGAACAAGGCAAAGCTTGTGTGTGGATATGGCAAGAAACAAGTCTTTTCTGAGACAGGTAGATTGGCCCAGGAGAAGCACACTCCACTCTCCGTGGACAGACATCAGCCAATGTTGCTGAAGAGACACAGACGGAAGCATTTGTGTACACTTGAAACAGTCGCAGTGAGACTGACCAAGGCTCAGTAGCTGCTGCCTAATCCATACTTCTGGTAGGATCTAAATGATGAAGACAAACAAGAGCTCCAGCAGTGTTCAGGGAAAGCATGTGGGAGACTCACCCTTATTATTATTTTGCTTGGCGCCTGGGGGTGGTAGAATGTTTGCCTACGACTACAGAAAGCTGAATATTGTGGTTCACACCTATACTCGCAGCACATAGGAGCTGTGTTTGGGAGTAGGCTCAGCTACATAGCAAGTTCAAAGCCAGGCTAGGTTGCATGAGGTCCTGTCTTAAGAAAAATAGTGACTTGTTATTACTCTTTTTTGAGTCAGTGTCTCCTACAGGCCAGGTTGACTTTCAACTTGCTATGTAGTAAAGGAAGACCTTGAATTTGTACTCCTCCTGCCCTACCTCCCAAATGCTGGGAGTACAGGCGTGTACCACCTTCAAGTTCCTTTAAATTTAGCACATCTCTCCTTGGACGCCACTTATTTAGTGCAGAAAAGTAACCTTTGTCTCATGAAGCTTCTCACATGCTGGGTTTGCCACTGTGTTGTGTTAGACATTCCTCTAGTTTAGTGTTTTATGTACAACAAGAGGTGCCCTAGAGACTGGCCAGATATAGCCTCAGCTCTTATGAATAACGCTGCCCAGAAGACAGCTTGGTTCTTCTAACTGGCAAGCTCTGAATGTCCTCATCCTTCTCCTTCTAAGCCTTGGACACCTGATCAAGCCATTGGCCCCACCTGTGAACCCGTATGCGCTCAGCCCTCTGCTCGAGTTCAGCCTAAGAGCTCTCAGGCTCACCGAACACCTTCAACCCGTGCTTCAAGGGCAGCAGCCCCCAACCTCATGTGCTGAGCCCAGCTTCATCGCCTTTGCTATGCTCTGGTGGCAGAGGTGCTAATCTGATCGGGAAGGCTCTGGGTCAGAGCTGTCTATCTGACACCTTGCTGTGTTCTTGATCTAATATGTTGGCTCCTGGAGTAGAGTTGGGGACACCCCTTGGTTGACTTGGCAGAAGTCTGCAAGCATCCTTTAGGTTTCATCTGGTTCTTGCAGAGGTCAGACTAGAAAATTAAAGGGGGTGTTGTAGAGGCCGCACCCAAACCCTGTAGGTTATCAGAGTGGCAAAGATTTCTGGCCTCCTCCAGGTTGCTATGGTTGCTATGCAGGTGTCTTAGGAAATGGGCAACACTCTTGTGTTTATAGAAAGTGGATTTACTGGCATATGTCACTTTCCAACTGAAGAATCAGAACAAAGAGTTGTGGATGCAGCCAAGTTGGTAGAGTGCTTGCCTGGACTGCAGGAAACCCAGCACCCTGCATAAACCAGGCATAGTGGTGCACACCTTCATTCCCAGAACCCAGGAGGTAGAGACAGACAGGAGAGTCAGAAGCTCAAAGTTGCCCTGGACTACATAGCCAGTTTGAGGTCAACCTAGGCTACGTGAGACCTTGTCTTTAAAAAGGAGGTGGGTAGTGGTGGCACACACCTTTAATCCCAACACTTGGGAGTCAGAGGCAGGTGGATCTCTGTGAGTTCAAGGCCAGCCTGGTCTACCAAAAAAAAAAAAATCTGAGCAACAAAAAAGAAAGGGCAAATCAGAGAGAGAAAGTAGGAAGGAATCAGACCTGGGTGGCTAAGTGAGGGCCATTGCCACCCACAATGGTACCAGCACTGCTCCCAGGACACGGGAGGTAGTGGGGCTGAGGTAGGACATATGCATCCACACAATTTTAACAGCTAGCTTGCAAAATTCCTGAGAATTTCATAACCGCTTCTTGCTTGCCAGACAAGGGCAGCTCCAGCTGGGAAGAACCTACCAGTTGTGGTCACTTTGCTCTGCGGAGTCCACGACCTGAGAATTGTTTGCAGTCACCCTCCTGAGATTCCTACACAGAGAACTGACGTCTGCCCAGACCCCACCACACCACATGTTTTCTTTTCTCCCAGGGCTGATGGCTTTATTGTGTTTACCTTACTATGGTTTTTAATTTTAATCATTTATATTATTTGTGTGTGTGTGTGTGTGTGTGTGTGTGTGATGTGGGGCATCAGAGAACAACTTTGTGGAGCTGATTCTCCCTGCCCTACTTTATGTTGGTTTGGGGGAATCAAACATAGACCACTGGGCTTTTTCACACCCCAACCCCTCTGCCTGTCCTTCATTTGTCACTGTGTCCTGGAAATGGCTCTGCAGTAGCAATGCAAGGCAGCTATTCCTGGGTTCTGCTTGGGAACATAACCCGGTGCTGAAACACCTGACTAGCATGCAGCAAACCATAGGGTCCATTCTTAGCACCATAAAAACACAAAATGAAACAAAAGCCTCCTGTAGTCAGTCTGTTAAGGACTGGCTGCTTCAGTTCACAGCACCACGCAGAGAGAGGATTCGCTAGAGGGTGTCATTTGATAATTCTGCCAGCAGTTGGGAGAAGTACCAGGGCTTCTTTGCTGATTTCCTCTCTGCCTAGGAGCTCTGGGGGACTGTGGGTTTATGATTTCAGTAGACTTCATCCAGGCCCCCTGGTGCTGGGGAGTTTCCATAGGTAGTGCAGCAGCATGCCTGGCTTCAGCAGCAGCAACTGCGGAGCTGTGCACTCTGGGTCTGTGGACTATGCAAGGGTCCTGGGTAGTTTGCCTCACAGCAAGAACAACAGGACTGGTATGAGTTCAGTGGGTTAAAAGTAACCTGGTTCAAGCTAATCCTGGATGTACCCTTGTGCTTCCGGTGAAACAGAAAATGGGATGGTTAATATTGACTTAACATGACAGAATCTAGAACCACGTAGGACATAAACTTCTGGGTATGTCTGTGAAGGAGTGTCTAGGTTAGGCTAACTGAGGTGGGGAGATCACTCAAAATGTGGGCAGCCCTGTGCCATGGGCTGGTCTCTCAGACTGAGTGGAAAGGAGAAGCAAGCTGACCGCCAGCATTCATCTCTCTCTGCTTCCTGACTATGGATGCAAAGTGACCAACAGCTTCAAACTCTGCCTTCTTCAACTTAAACTGTGAGACAGAATAAACTCCTTCTTCCTTAAGTTTCCTCTGTTGGGTGTTTCGTCACAGCTACAGGAAGTAACTAAGATGGGAAGGAAAACAAAGAACAAAAGAAAGGAACACAAGTGACAACCGGTGCTGAAGTGGCAGTCACTTGGACAGTCCCCTCTCCTCCCCTCCCCAGCCCTGCCTGGCAGGTGCTTTCAGCTAAGGTGGGGCTGGGTAGTCCCAGAACAGCAGGATTCCCAGGGATAACAGAGAAACCCACTCAGGAGAGGCAGAAGCAGAGTCCTCACCCACCTCCTCCTGTGCTGTCCAGCCCTGTGATGTCCTTGGCCCATCCCTTACAGTCACACTCTTTAGTATACCGTAGAGCTCCAAGGCTACCTCATGAATACAGCCAAGCCCAGGTTCCCCATGAGCTGGGGCCATTCACCTGTAACTTACAGGAACCCTGACTAGCCTGGATGTCATAACAACACAACGCACTTGACTCACAAAATGACAAGGCTCATGGTGGACCGTCCAGGGCTGTGGGAGGAGCCGATTCCATTAGGAATCCTTGGTCTTTTTTCTCAATACATAGCTTGTATTCATTCATCTTCATTTCTCGGAATATTGCTTCACGATCACAACATAGCTGCTGCAGACACAGACATTGCTTCTGTGCCTCAAGGGGAAAGACAGAAAGGGAGAAAGAGAACAGTGTGAGTCTCAGGAAAGCAGAAATTTCTCCCAAAATTTGTCAGGAGTATCCTGTGGCTACTCCTAGATGAGATTTTTTTTTTTTTAGCCAGGCCTGATACCTACCTCTGGAGATAACAGTGTAGCCAAGGTGTTCACCAAGCCCAGGGGCATTGGGAGCTACTTGGCAGGCAGGAACAAATAGCCCTTGGCTTTAAGTGACCAGGATCTATTCTTGGTGCCTTGTAGAGTTGGCATCTTTTTGTATATATCTTGTCAACCTGACATTTTTTTTTTTTTTACCAAGGCTCAGTGGCAAGTGGCCTGTTACTCCTTGCTAGCCCCCTCTCGGTGGCTCCTCTTACTTGATGTCTCTTCCCATGGAAGAGCCTGCCTGACCTCAGTTACTCACCACCATTATTCCGGGCACCCACTTAGGTGACCCATTCTTAGGGACAGCTCATGCTGAAACTCTTGGTCTGGGTTTCCAAACCAAGGCCTGGCGTTCTTCCTTGTGGTGAAAGGGACCAAGATCCAAAGTTGTGGTAGAGTGCCAACGCTCAGGAGGAGTCAAGGCTGTCTGGAAACATTGGGTAGGTGAAGAATTGTTCTATTATTCTAGGCAGATGGCACAGGTGGCTGTGTGAGGCCCTCTGTGGATCCCTCAGAAAGCTCAGAGACTACTGGCATTGCTCTGGACACAGACTCAGACTCTCTTCCTCCCTTCTCATTTTGCAGAAATCTGTGAGCCTCAGACCCTGTACCCCAAGGCGGATATGTAATTCTCAATCCCATGACCACCCACATGGGGAGGAGGACCTGTTCCCAAAGTGCTAGCTGCTGAGCAAGCCATAGGCAGGCACCATGTTAGTCTCCCTGTCCAGAAAGTACACACAGGGCGCTGGCTGGTGTGAGTCAGCTAGGAAAACTGCCCTTACTTCCGTCTTGTTGTTTGACCTCTTGGATTGATCCTCCAGTGTGGGCCACCATTTTAACAGGAAGAGGAAGAGGAGGATGGAGAAGGAGAAGAGGGAAAGAGAAGCGACGAGGAGACAGAGGGAGAGGAGAGATCTCTCTTCTCCCTTGTAAGCAAGCATTGGCCTCTTGTCTCTGTGGCTTCTCACAGGCTTCCAGTCCCTCAGGTTTCAGCATTCCCTACACACTCCAGCATCTGTGTGATTTCAAGTATCCCTAATGTGGCTCATCTGCCGGAGCCTGGGACTCTGCTGAGTCTGCCTTTATGACTCCATGGTTCTTCATGGGCCCTTTCCCCTGATGCACTCTGGAGGTTCTCAGCTGAAGCCTATCTGCACAGGGCGAACCAAGTTCTCTTGAATGGTAGAGAGTCATAACCCATAATGTGCTGTTCACCTTTTATCTAGACTGACCTGGAAGAACCTCTTAAGTGGCTGCTTTTCTGCAGAACTCTGGACCTGGCTATTCACAGGGTGTTGAGGAAGCTGTGTTCATTTTGCTTCCAGGACCACTGTGCCATTAGCTCCTGTCAATCACTGTGACTCACTATGGATTTCCCAGTATCTTCATATCTGTTCCCATGTTTCTGGCTTTCCCAGGGGACAGCAGAGTGTGGCATGGTTCCTCTGACCCCCGGCATGTTACTTGGTGGAACTGTCTAGACAGACTAAAGAACCATGTCACTGTTAGTGGCTGCATGGGGTGAGGAGATCAGTAAGATGCAGGGGTTTTTGAGCTTGAAGTTCTCTACAGATGAAAAAACAGTCTAGATAGCAGAGGCCAGCTTCCAATCCCTGATCTTCCTACCTCTACCTCCCAAATGCTGGGTTATGATTTGGGTACCATGGGCAGCTAAGGAGATCCATAGTTCTGGCCCTGCCTTCACACAGAACCTGCTAGGGAATTCAAGTGCCCCGGTCCTGTTTCTGACCTACTCCCTGCTCTGAGCAGCAGAGTGACTTGCAGCAGGTGAGCAGAGCCTGCAGTCTCCCTGGGCCCTGGAAGGAAGCCAGGAGCCCGAACCCGCAGGAAGTTCCGGGTCCCAACCACTACAGAAAAGACAGTGTATACAGCACCCTGCTCCCTTTGCTTGGGAACAGGCTACTGCTGGAGCAGTCAGTCCTTGACCCTTACCTGTCTCCTACACTAGCTGGCTCCTGCATCCCTGCTCGGCTCCTGGATAAGCTGGGAAGTGCAAAGCCAGGGCATCCGGCCTCCACCTCAGCGTTTCGAAATCCTATCAAGACTACATGGCAGAGAAAACACAGATACTGACATCAACAAAATTACAGTTATGAAGTAGCAATAAAAACAATTTTGTGGTGGTGGGGGTCGTTACAGCATGAGGAACTGTCTTCACAGCGTTAGGAAGATTGAGAACCACAGCCCTGGAGTGTGAGTGTCCTGCATGGTTGAACGCATCCTGACAGCACAGTGGATCTCAGATCTGAGAACTTTGCACATCGTGACTTTACTCTTCCCATGCCTGGGGACATTAAAGTGGCATAAATGGAGTCCACGTGCATTTGTGTGGGTGGAGACTTGACTGGAGAAGCTTGGGATGGGTCTGTCGTGAACTGAAGTTCACAGAAAAAATAAAAGAAAACCTGCTTTTGTGAGTGAGGTTCTACAAACCAGATGGACTGGTTAGAGCTTGTGGTTGTAGAAAGTCACAATGTTGCAGATCCTGAGACAAGTTACATTGGGTTATTTTTCAACTCCCTAGTAGCCTTTCCTAGTCCGTCTCTGTGTCTGATCTAACACCCACTTGAATGTTCTAGCTTGGCAGCCACTATTTTCACCAACCCCAAAGCTCAGCATGTGAAGCCTACAGCCAATGCTCGCCTTTTCTGCTGTAACCCACCTGCCTGAGGTTCCCACCAGTGTGTCTGAAAAGTGTCTTGATTATGACTGTCCTGTAACTATGTAAAAGATTGGAAACCAATTCCACGTCAGACCATGGAAATTGGGGTAACCTGAATCCCCCACTCCCTGGCCACAGTTGCTTAGATCTGACCCAGAATAAACTACCTCGTGGCCCATTTGAGGGAGGAGTTGTGTTCCTCACATCCATGTCTCATCTTTTTCTCCTCACAAATACTTCCAGCTCTTTCTTTACCCTCCCTCAGCTCTGGCAAACACTATCCACTCCACACTGACAGGAAAGCCCCACGGGCCCACATCAAGGTGGCAGTGTGAGCATATGCTTACCTTCTAAACCCTGGCTTAGAGCTCAGAGTCTCACCTGAGCAGCCTCAGCTGCAGATCCGGGTCCAGCTCACCTGCTGTGTGTCTTTGTTGTTGGGACTAAGTGGCCCCACTTCCTATTATTTGAATGTATGCCTGTTATGGGCCATCGTCTAGAATGGCTGGTGAGTTATGCAAACACGGGCATAATGATCACTTTGGTCCTTGAGTTTATTAAAAGCAATGGTGATGGGCTGTAAACTGAGATAGAGATGTTTGAAGGAGGATTACTATTTGGCAGAGACTCGGGGGATCATATTAATGAGAAATGAGCACCTGAGAGCACCCCTTTATTCATTGAGGCTCTAAAGATCCCCACTTCTGGCTTTTTGGATCAACGGTGCCAATGAGAACAAAGTAAACCTGGATAAGATGTCTTGTAAGCCTGTAGAATGGAATTGGAGCCCTGGTAGAATCATGTGGACCAAGAAGAAGCAGAAATCCAGACAAGCACGCTAGCTGGGTTCTGTCTTCATCCCCCAGGGTCTGCTGATTGGGGGTGAGAAGCTGGGGATTACTTTTGGCCACACTGAGAGGTGGGAGACCAAGAGTAGGTTTCGGGTCTGCCAAGATCACAGCCCCATAACTTCCCAAAGTGAGGGGTAAGCTCAGTGGGTCACATCCTATGAATAGAGAGGAAACAAGCATGAAGCAAGGCAAACACAACTGCAGCCTCGTTCCCAGTCACCAGTGACCCTAAAAGTACCTACCAATGGCATAGCATTGGTGACCACAGGTTGGCCACACCTCGGAGCACCTGGCTGAATAGAAGGATCAACCCTGGATAAAGACATCCCCCTTGGCCTCAAACAGTTCATGAGGCCACTTCTTCAATGCAAGTGCTCTGCCTTTCATCAGAGAATACTGGGAATGGAAGCAGACACGAGAACACAGCTTAGAAGAAGCAGAAAAAGCAGGTGATAGAGGCATGCAAGGCTCTAGAGAAGAATCATCAGGGTTGACGAGATGGCTCAGTAAGAGCTCTTACCATGGCTGGTATGTTTTTTTTAAAATGGCATTTATTAGTTTATGTGTAGTTATGTGTGGGCATATGGCTACAAAAGCTCGTGTGGCGATCAGAGGACAGCTGTGGAACCAGTTCTTTCCTTCCGATATGTGAGTCCTGAGGTTTGAACTTAGGTCATTAGGTTTCACTTGGTGAGACGCCTCAGAGGAGTGGGTTTTCTCCTCCCACCATACTGGCTTGCACTCAGTTTGGCAGACTTGGTAGTAGGCACCTTTACCGTTTGAGCCATGTCGGTAGCACTAGGCACAGGTATTTTAACATGGTTGTAGCACTTAGCTATCACAGTCACACATCTCTCCATTTCCTGGGGGCTCCAGCAATTGCTGTACATGCAGCTGAAGGTTCTGCAGGTACTAGCTTGGGCCAGGCTCTTCTCCGAAGTTCTTCAGTCCTGGACTCCCTGATGCATCTGCGTGTCAAAAGGCAGAGGCAGTCAGACCAATGTGAGTTTGAGGCCAGCCTGATTTACATAGTTTCAGAGAAGCCAGGACTATATAGTGAGATCCAGTCTCAAAAAGGGGGGATGGGACAATCGATCCTGAATTGGCACTCCGTAGATCCTGATGACTCAGTAGTGTGTTGGCTAGTTTTGTGTTAACTTGACACAATCTAGAGTCTCCTGAAAGGAGGGATTGACAATTGAGAAAATGCCTCTGTAAGATCAGGCTTTAGGCAAGACGTAGAGCATTGCCTAGTGATTGATGAGCGAGGGCCCAGCCCACACCTGGGTTGGTCTTGGGTTATACAAGAAAGCAGGCTGAACAAGCCATAAGAAGCAAGTTATTAAGCAGCGATTCTTGGTGGCCTCTGCATCAGCTCCAGATACTTGAGTTCTGCCCTGACTTCCTTCAATGATGGACTATGATGTAGAAGTGTAAATCAGGTGAACCCTCTACTGCCCAGCTTGCTTCTGGTTGTGGTGTTTCATCACACCAGTAGTAACATCAACAGGACAGTTTTACTGAGTGTTTGTCAAGTACATATAAAGGCCTGAGCACAGATCCCCAGCACCCATGTTAAAGCAACAGCACATACCTGTAATTCCAGCAATGGGAAGGTAAAGACAGAAGAAGTCCTAGGGCTTAATTGCCATCTAGCCAAACCAGAGACCTGCACATTCAGTGAGGGACCCTGTCTCAGAAAATACGGTGTAGGTGAGATGGCTCAGCAGGTGGAGGTGCTTGCGTCCAAGCCCAATGGCCTGAGTGTGAAACCTGAAGCCCATGTGGTGAAAGAGAATGGATTCTCAAAGGTTTCCTTCTGACCTTCACAGACACACTGACCCATACACAGAGACAGAGAGAGAGAGAGAGAGAGAGAGAGAGAGACAGAGAGAGAGAGAGAGAGACAGAGAGAGAGAGAGGAGG
>NW_026068012.1:4247339-4262454 GCF_014885135.2 Alexandromys fortis | reverse complement strand
AGAGAGAGAGAGAGAGAGAGAGAGAGAGAGGGGAGAGAGGAGAGAGGGGAGAGAGGAGAGAGAGAGAGAGAGGGGAGAGAGGGAGAGAGAGAAGGGAAGAGAGAGAGAAGAGAGGAGAGAGAGGAGAGAGAGAAAAAGGAGAGAGGAAAGAGAGAGGAGAGAGAAGAGAGGAGAGGAGAGAGAGGAGAGAGAGAATGAGAGAGAGGAGAAAGAGAGGAGAGAGAGAATAGATAAGTAAAAAATATTTTTAAAAGGTAGAGTATAATTGAAGACACCTGGCACTGACCTCTGACCTGTACACATAGTATAACACGTGCACACACACACACACAAACACATGTAACTACATCTCACACACACAAACACACACATATGCACTTACCCCATTGACATGACCTTTAAGCTTTGAAACCCCCTCCTTTACATGGGGCTAGAGCTTCAGCAAGTGAGCTTGGGGAGGCGACACACACGTCTCACTTTATGCTTTTGATTAACCCACATTGTAAGTCTATTCCACAGTTTCTTTGCTCAGTCTTCTTTTGCTAAAAGCTTGGGGTTGGTCCACAGTTTGAGTTGCTGGGAACAAGTTACTTTGAGTAAGAATTCACAGGCATGTTGTCTGTGAGCATGAGTTTTTATTTATGTTGGAGCACTGGGCCTTAAAGTCAGCAAACACCCATCTGGTGTTATTCTGAGTTTTCATGATGACCACCGCCATTGAGAACCTTCTCAAGTGTCTACTGGATACTATTATGTCTTCTTGTGTGACATATTTTCAGATCTTTTTAGTCTTTATTTCACTGAGCCATTTATCATTTTAAATTTTACAATTCACCTTTTATTATTGAGTTGTAGCAAATTTTAATGTTTTGGGGAATATGAGGCTGGAGAGGTGCTTCCATATTTAATAGCTCTGGCTGCTCAGCACTGTAAACAGAGACTGCTTGTTTGTTTCCTGGCTGCCCACACCCAAATAATCACACAGAAACTATATTAATTCCAATGCTGTTTGGCCAATGTCTTTAGCATATTCTTAGATAGCTCTTAAATTAACCCATTTCTATCAATTTGTGTATTGCCACAAGGCTATGGCCTACCAGCATGTCCTCCTTTGGCAGCTACATGGTGTCTCCCTGACTCCACCTTTTCTCTCTCTATATATATCTCTTCCAGCATGGCTATATTCTGCCCTGCCATAGGCCAAAACAGCTTTATTCATTAGCCAATAAAAGCAACACATATACAGAAGGGCATCCCACAGCACAGCACAGGACCCCAGTTTCATTCCCAGCACCTACATGTTGGCTCACAACCCTCTGTAACCTCAGTCCCAGGGGAATCTGACACCCTCTTCCGGCCTCCTCTGACACAGCACACAAGTGGTGCACAGACATGTATGCAGACAAAACATACACATAAAATAAAAAGAAAAGAAAATAATATGGGATTGTAGTCCTTTACCATAGATAAATGTTTACATAGGGATATAAGCATATATAATATACACACACACATATATATATAATATGCTATATATTATATAAACATTTTATCCTGGTTTATATCACCTGTTGATTTTCTTGGTAATTTTTAATTTTAGTGAAGTCTAGTGTTCTTTGGGTCCTGTCTTAAAAAACTTTGTCCTTTAAATAGAGGAATTTTGAGCTTTAATTGTTGCTTTTAATGTAATCATTCATGGTAATGTTTCATCTAGAATGGGGTGGAAGACCATTTTTGTTATTCTTGCTGCAGTTCAGAGCACCTTTTCTTTCTCCATTGAAGTGTTCTGCCATCCTTGCCAGAGTCAAGTTTGAGCAGGTAAGTATGGGGCCATTTGTGGACTCCCTTCTTGGGTGCCTTGGCCTGTGCATCCATCCTCAGGAGGCCTGGCTTTGCTGAGGTTAATCTTTAATCTCTGGATGGATTTCAGAATAGCTCACTTGCCATCCAAAGAGATCCCCTACAGCTCTCCTACTCAGGTGTTTTTATTTGTTTGTTTGTTTTTATTAGAAGAGTCTCGCTAGGTAGCCCATCCTGGCCATGGAGTCATGACCCTTGGTGTGTGGCACCAAGCCTGGCTTTTCTCTTTAGATTTTAAATACTTTCCTCAGTGTTGATATATAGTTTTCAGTGTAGAGGTTTCAGACAGATTTTAATAAGTTTGTAATAGTGTCTTCTCCCCTGATATTTCTGTAAACAACAATTTTAAAGGTCTTTGCACACATACAAATCAAGACTGACCCATTATTATAGTCTACCTTGATTCCTGCAGCCTCCTGTGCAGTGCATATGGTTGTATGCTTGCTTATCTTTGCAGGATTTTCTACATGCTTGCACCCAGACTCACAAGGCTTGGGAGATGTGTGGTTTTACTTTTTCCTTTCCCCAGCTCCTGACTCTGCTCATCAGAATGTGGTTCATTTCTCTTTCTTCTCTGATGCTCTGAAATGTCTTCTGATGCATTTAGAGGTGGATTCTTTCTTTTGTCTACACTGTACCATCCCCAATACCCAATCTCATCTGTTATTCCATTTCCCTGACTCGGGATTCGAGATATCTTAGCATTCCAGAAAGTTCTCAGTCACCAGCTTTCCTTGTGACCTCTGGGATTCCAATCAGGTGGTTGTTTCAGATTTCCTTCCTCCGTGTTGCCCCTCAGTTGATTTGTGTGTTTTCCTTCTCTCTGTCTCTCTAGGCTGCATTCTAGGCAACATTTGTTCTTAATTTCCCAGTTTAGCATTCACTGTCTTTATCTTTAAAAAAAAAAACATGTGTTTTTATTTTATTTGCATGAATGTTGGAGTGCATGTATGTTTGTTTGTGTGCACCATGTGCCCATGCCCATGAAGGCCAGGAGAGGGTGCAGGATCCCCTGGAAGTGGAGTTACAGTGGTTGTGAGAAATGAACCCAGGTCCTTTGCAAGAGCAGCTAGTCCTCTTAACCTCTGAGTAATCTGCCCAGGTCACTCAATGTTTTATCTTTTCATTTTAAATGCTTCCAGACTAGGAGGTTGTAATAGCATTCTTGGCTCTGATTCCCCCAAGGTAGCATTTCCATGGCTCCTGGGTGCTGTTAAAAACTGAAAGGGGCATGGTGTCACCTGCAGATTGTATCCAAATTCACCCCATTCCTTAGCATGCTTTATTTGGCCCAGCTTGCAAGCTGCACTTGGTTGCAATGCTCTTCTACCTTCTCAAACACGGAACAATACTTGATTGAGCCTTTTGAGAAACACTAGATTGTGTACGGTAAGACTTTCTTGGATTTGGGTGACCTGCTGTTTCCAGGTGACTTGTATTCTGTAGAAAAGCTGCAGAGGTGATGACGTCACTTTCTGGCTCTGGCTCCTCCCCTCATGCCGGACTTTTCAGCTGTCAGGGGCTTACAGCTGGCTTACAACGCCAGACTGTTTGGAACCAAATGTTTATATCCCAAATACACTGTAAGACAGTGGGACAAAGGTCAGGCCACTGGCCTAAAAGAATGCCCGCTTCTCTGTGCCAGCATGTTCCCAGAATCAAGGTGACTCGTGATGGCAGTGGCCATTAGAGACTGTTCCTGCGAGGACAACCTCACTAGAGCCACCAAGCGTCCAGGGACGATGACGGTGGAGGTCAGATCATTCTCTCAGTGACATCTTGGTGCCCAGACAGTACCCACACTGTGGTAGCTGTGGGAGTGACTCATGACACTGACTCCATCTAATAGTCTGTTAGCTGTTGTACTGAGGAATGGAGTCTCAGCAATGACTTCTACAGCTATGTGGTGCTTTGGAGCAGCGTGGACTGCAGGCATTTGTGAAGCCCTTTCAGTTCTCCTTTATGCTTGGTTGGGAGCCTGCCCATGATGTCTGCTGTGGGTGAGAGGGAGGGAAGAGCTCATTTCCTTCTGTGACTTCTCTTTATAACCCTTTTATAACAGCTTGCTTTTCTAGGCTTATAACCCAGGAAGGGTGGATCCAGGGAAGGCTGTAAATTAGACAAAGACTCCATTCAGCGCCCTTTTCTAGCTTCTGACACTTTTGTTTGTTTGGTTGGTTTTTCAAGACAGGGTTTCTTTGTATAGCCCAGCTGTCCTGGAACTCACTTTGTAGACCAGGCTGACTTTGAATTCACAGAGATCCACCTGCCTCTGGCTCCCGAGTGCTGGGGATTAAAGGTGTGCACCACCACCTAACCCTTCTGACACTTAGGAAGCCAGCGGCCCCTCCCCTCTTCTTTGTACGTAACCAGTAAAACTGCAGGTACTTAGGGTGCTGAGCAGTTCTTCTGCATGGCCCATGCCCGACTCATCTGGGTAGAGGCAGGTGGCCAGAGCAGACTTCAGGTGGACACGGGCTGAAGTTGTATAGCAGCTGCAAGAATACCGTTTACTGTACACCATGGCCTGGGGGTTCTTAACTTTTAGGGGACCTTGGAAAAAGCAGGGCTCCTAGAAAAGAGGCAAAGAACTTTGGAACAATAACCAGGTGGAGAGGAATCAAGAGTGTCCTGCCGTGAGACAATGGTCTTTTATCCTGCCACTTGTATTGTTTTTAATAAAATGCTGATTGACCAGAAGCCAGGCAGGAAGTAGAGGCATGGCAACGAGAATTATGGGAAGAAGGAAGTTTCAGTCTGCAGCCATCACCCAGATGCAGAGGAAGCAAGATGTGACTGCCTTACCGAATAAGGTACCAAGCCACGTGGCTAACATACACAAGAATATAAGATGTAATGTAAGATGTAAGAATTAGCTAATAAGAAAAGCCTGAGCTACTAGGCCAACCAGTTTATAATTAATGTAGAACTCTGCATGTTCCTTTGGGACTGAACTACTGAAGGACCAGGTGGGACAGAAATCTCTGTCAACAGTGTCCAGCCACAGGAGTGGTTGGTCACCATAATCGTGGAGTTGGCCAGTGGGGCTGGCAAGGGTCAGGGAGAGGCAGAGCTCCAGGCTGGTCCCAAACTTCATCTAACCAAACCCAGAGGCTTTAATCAGAGACAGACTTGGGCACCTGAATTCTCCTTTCTAACAGGTCTGCATTTGTTAGATCTAAACTCCTTCTAAACTGAGTATTTCCTCCTTCGTTCTTCTTGGGATGGGCCAGTTCATTCTGCTGTATGCTGATGTCTCTAAGGTTCAGATAAAGTAAACAGCTTCCTTCCAGAACACACACAGTCCTTCATGGGATGAGCCAGTTCATGGTGCTGTAATGCTGATGACATCTCTAAAGTTCAAATACAGTAAACGGCTCCCTTCTAGGAACAACACTGCTTTCTGTATAGTTTGAAGAGATCCAGATAACAAGCATGGACCCTGAGCTGGTTTTAAACACAGCCTTGGGTGGGTGGGAACAGTGGAAGAGACAAGCTGGCTAGCACTTGGGGGACAATGAGATGCCATGAAAGGCCACTGTCTTTTATTTTTTAGAACATAGAAAGCCTTATAAAATAGAAATCAATGGGTCTCAATACTGACATTTGAAAACTATTCCCAGAGATCCAGAACAACACCCTGGGGAGAGAAGCAGCAAGAGCTACCATGCAGCCAAAAGGGAGAGCGCTTGCCCAGCATGCTCCAGGCCCCATCCATCCCCAGCACTTCCAGACTGAAGTAGGAAAGAAAAGAAGTGGGGAAGGTGGGAGGGAGAAGACAGAGGGTTGAACAGATAGACAGATAGGTTGACATCCACAGTATGGAAGAAAGGGTTTTGTATTGACTCGGAAATTTGGGGTGGGGTCAGGAAATCCAGGAGGCTTGTTTTCCAGCTGTCGGAGATGAGGACACAAGAGAGAAGGCCAGATAACAGCAGAGGAACAAGTCAGGAAGTATGCCTTGCACCAAATACCCTCCCGTTGTTTAAAAAGCTGTAAAAAAAAATCAATAAAGATTTGGGGACAAGGAAACAGTTGAGCCCTTGGGAGGGACCCTGTGCCCTAGCTTCCAGGAACAAATGGCTCATTGCCAGCCACCACCAGAGACCAGGAGGTTTGCTAAACATGGTGGAACACAGAAGGCATTGTGGACAGGGCAGGAGTGATTGCCGTCTTTCTGTGATCCGGAAACAATGCTCCTGAGAGAAATCTGCCACTGGGGAAGGCAAGTGACTGAACCACACTTTGGTGAAGAGCCAACCTCATGGCTTCTCCCTGCCTGGTAAGTTTTAAACAGTCGTAGCCAGTCTACAAAGATGCAAATGTTAAAGGTTTTACTGAAGCTCAAAGTACACATCAGGTAGGAAGGCAAAGACCTTAGATTTTTGTTTTGTTTATTTTCTGGGAGCGTTGTTAACGTGATGCCAGAAGGACATTCACAGCAGAGAGATAAGGCTTGGCACTGTCCACAAACTTCCACCGTACCTGACCTCATATCTGAGAAGATGGAGATGTACATGCCTTCAGTATGTCCACATAGAAACCCTTCCAAACTCCACCCAACTCTGCTGCTGCCTGGGGCATCCCTGGAGAACCTCAGGCCCAGTTCTTTCCTTTCCCCACCTTGGTGGAAGATGGCAGTTACCTATGAGATGAGCCTCCCCCAGGTTCTTCTCTGCTATGACCTCATTGGTTCCCCTGACTCCTCAAAAGCATGTCCCTCCCTCCAATTCCCAAAGGCCCTCTTTCCTACTTTTTCTGCCTAACATTTCTGCCAAACTTGATAGCATCTGGTACCTGCAGCTTCTCCTCTCCCCCACCTTCCTCCTCTTCCCTCCCCATCTTCCTCCTCCCTCCCATTTTCCTCCCCCACTTCCTCACCTCCTACTTTCCTTCCTCATCTTTGGATTTTGTCTTCTAGTGCCCAATTGGAACCATGGAAATTTCTAAACAGTAAAAGGGCAAGAAGTTTATCTTCCTCTAAGACCACACCCTCTTCCACCAGCTGTTGGCCCCACTGCCCATCAGGGACCTTGAAAAATTTGGAACTAAGGATTTACCAACCTCCCTACTTTGGAAAGAGGAACAATACAGGGCCAGAAACACTTGCAAGGTTATCTTTCAGGGTCCTGACATGAGGTTTAGGTTTAAGTAGACGGCAAGTGTTATGAAGAACTAAGCAGACCTGACCAAGGTTAGTCCCGCCCATCCCTGAACCATCATTGTCTCAACTCTAGTCTCTAGACTTTTCTCCCCTTCAGGGGTGATGTCCATTGTCAGTACTAAGGGAGATTTCTTCCTGGCAGACAAGTTTCTCTCTTTTCCTTCTTCCATCCTGACACTGGGGAAGTTCTAGTTCCTTGGGGTCCCAACTCAATAGTCCAGTAACAGAAAGGATGGGTACCAGAGTTTTTTTTTTTTTTTCGAGACAGGGTTTCTCTGTGGCTTTGGAGCCTGTCCTGGAACTAGCTCTGGTAGACCAGGCTGGCCTCAAACTCACAGAGATCCGCCTGCCTCTGCCTCCCAAGTGCTGGGATTAAAGGTGTGTGCCACCACCATCGGGCTGGGTACCAGAGTCTTGACATGAAATATCTTTACTTTTGCCAGGGCAGTTACAGGATCAGCCCGTGTGAAGCTAGCCATGCTAGACTGCACTGGGTCTCCCATGCAAAGCAAAGCAGGACTCCTTTATGAGGGCTATCGCTGGACCTTTGTAGGCTGTGACACACACACACACACACACACACACACACACACACACTACCTGCTGCTGTTCTGGAGAGGCAGAAGGATCTGGAACAATGTCTATGGAGCATTAGTTTTGGGACACTTCTCTTATTCCTCTCATATCCTGTGCTGGATGGCTCGAGCTATGGCTCACAATGGCTATAAACCCTGCTGAGGTGATTGACATAACAGAGCTCTCAGACTGTGCATTCCAGAGAGTGAGGTTGGGTCCCAGACCCTTGTGCCTGAATTATTTGCAGGCAACAGCTGAAACTACCCTTGGTCCCTCCCTCCTCAGCTTTCCTATTGATTTTGGTGAAAGCAGATCAAATCTACAAAGTCCTAACCTGGGAAAGTTGCATGGGGAGTGGAGGAGAGAGCAGCCAGGCCCGGGGTTGTCCACCTGTTATCTCGGTACTCAAAAGATGAAGGCTGGGTCAGATGTTTAGGGCCAACCTCAAATGCATAGTGAGATCAAGATTGGTCTGGACTACATGAGACCCTGCCTCAAAGAGAGAGACAGAGAAACACACACACACACACACACACACACACACACACACACACACACACACACGAGAGAGAGAGAGAGAGAGAGAGAGAGAGAGAGAGAGAGAGAGAGAGAGAATATGTTGGGGCCTAGAACCTTTCAGAGAGGCAGGCAGTTGTGGTCCATAGTCCACATTCTGCTGAAGGCTTTCCTGAGCAGGACTCAGGGTTCTGCCTTCACAGCTAGGAAGAAGCTGGACCATGTCCACCGCAGGGACACAGATACTGATTTTAGGATACTCTCCAACTGTATGCAACTGTATGAGTCTTTCTGCCTATGGTCAATAAGAGACAGACGTCTGTGCTGATGCAAATCCCTTGTGACAAGAAGTAGTTATTTTTTTTACCTCAAATTCAAGTGTCTTAGAACTTGGTCCAAGAATCTGACCAAACACAAATAACATGACTAAAGCAGGATGGCTCAGACCAGAGCAACAGGGCTCCTGAGCTGCGAGGTCCAGTCTAGCTCTGTCCCAGTGCTGAGACCAGAGGGCAGCAAATCACAGTTTCCCCTTTGTAATGGCAGAAGCCAACCAGAAGGTGTCTAAAGACAGCCCATCTGCCTGTAGCCCAAGCTCTGTTCCTCAGGACTGTGTGTGCCCTCTGTAGTAACAGCTGTCACCTGCTGCCACCGAGTCTTAAGCAATGCAGAGTCCATGGTTGTAGACTGCCCTGGAAAAGAAAAATTACACCTATTTCCACAATTTCTCAGATGGAGGTGGATATCAGGCTACGGACGACCCTGAAATTAAGAAAGGGCAGAGATATAGCCAACTCAGAGAGGAGGGTCCTGCTGGTAGAAGCCCACACCTATAGGTTCCTCACAAAGTGATCTCACCACCCGAGATGGGTTTCAGTGTGCTAGTATGTGTGTGTGTTTTCAGGTGCACATGTGCCATTCTCGGGTACCACCCTCCTTGTTTTGTTGAAACAAGGTCTCTCAGTAGCCTGGAGCTCACTGATTAGCCTGGGCTCCTTCCCAAGGATCCTCTGTCTTTACCTCCCCAGACCAGGGATTATAAACTTCAGCCACTCCAGCCAACATTTTCAAATCAGTTCTGGGATTAAAGTCAGATCTTCCTGCTGGCAGGACAAGCATTTTACTGACTGAGCTATTACTTCAGCCCCATTTGGATTGGTTTTTAGATGTAGATTCCTGAGCCTTGCCTCAGACCCACTGATGCTTCTGGGTCTTAGAGATCAGGCCCAGGTGCCCAGCATCAGTGTCCACGAGGAGATAGTGCCTTTGCTATCAGCTCTCTGGCTGCTGCTAATTTGACCTTGAGATTTGCAACTCTGACTATTCATGATGTCAGCTTTGAAAAAGCCTGGACTAGTTCAGCCTGGGTTTGTTTCTGTCAGGGCACAGGGCTCCTATCACAGTGTTTGCGTGTTCCTTGTAAATGCTTATGAAATGACCTAAGGTCACTGGGCACCCAAGGAAGTTTGGAACAATCGCCTTATCTCCAATAACCACCTAGTTCAGGGACCATTGCTGACCATTGAACCATTTTATAGCCAGCCCACACATGGAATGGGTTAGATTTCCCCACTCTCCCTTCAAGGAAGTGATACCATAGCACCACGGGCTGATTTGTTCAAAGTTCACCAAGGAAAGGCTCCACAATAAGAGCCTACTGCTACTGCTGTCCTAGCCACTGCTGTCCCCTTGTCAGGTCTGGATGTGAACAGCATAAATAGGCCAAGAAGTGCACACAAGCACATCTTTCTGAAGCCACGTCCTCCATGTGCCCCAGTCTTTCCAGAGCATCTTAATTTCTCTTACTGAACAGTGGAAATGAGCCATACTCCCACCTTCTAAAGGACCCAGAGGACTGTAATTTCCAGAACTTCCCCCAGGTTCCATCTTCTCCCTGTTTCCTTTGGTCCCCTGAGTCAGAGAATTTCACATCTAGAGGTTCTCAGACTTAGCTGCTGCAGAGGAGGTTTGAAAACTCCTGGAAATGGAGGAGCTTGAGATGAAACAATAGCAGCAACTCCTCCCCAGGTGGGGAGGTGGATCAGTAAGTACAGCACCTACTGCACAATGTGAGGGCTTCAGTTTGAATCCCCAGCACTCACATAAAAGCTTGGTGGACGTGGCAGCCACCTGTAAGTCTGTGATGGAAAGCTGCAGATAGAAAACTCGCTGTACAAGCTGGGGAGGCAGATTATCTGAAATGTCAGAAAAACATACTTGCTCCAGGTTTAACAAGACACCCTGTTCCAATATATAATATGGAAAGCAACGGAGGAAGACACCCACAATGTCTACGTGCATGCATACACACACACACACACATGCAAACCACACAAACATATATATATATATATATATATATATATATATATATATATATATATACAAAAAAACCTCTTCAGGAGTTTCCAGTATTCAGCAAGGTCAAGTTTACAGGTCCACTGGCATAAATAGAATCAGCCTGTTCAACTTCTGCCAGGAAATGTGCAAAGTACTTGAAAAATGAGTGAGAAAACTTGACTTGCGTGGTGAAATTCTTGCTGTTCCAGAGCAGTGTAGTCTAAACAGTTGAGTTCTTCACAGGGGACAATCCTCACCCGTCAGATAGACAGACTGCCTGATAAACAGCACAGAAGGAGAGGAGTCACGACTTGGTAGTAAAGATAGTGAACTTCCAAGATGGCTGGTGACTTCTTCACCCTCCTGACCTGAGCCATAAACCCAAAAGTTTTAAAATAAAGGCCTTCTGGGCTTTTTCTTCTACCCTGTGGACTGGCTCAACAAGTTCAAGGCCAGATCAGGGCCTGTTACACAACAGTTCTGGGCCAATCAGTTCTCTTGTCTTTCTTCAAACTGACAAACCTTGGTTTAGGAAGGAAGACCCTTCACAGGCTAAAAACCAAACAAAACTACAGCCCTCAAGAGATCCTGCCCCGACCCCATTTTTCTCTCCACTTACCTGCTGTATGTATATGTTTCCCTAACCCTAAAAGAGTCCTTCTTCACTGTGTGATTCTATCTCTCCTGTTAGGTGTGTTTGAGGACTTCTCTGCTGCTACCTGTCACACTCGAGAGTTTTCCTGCCTTTTAATTCTTTGACTGGCAGAGGAAATGAACCGGATCTTGAGCTCTATGTGATAATAATCCACAAACAACATGAGCTGATGAAGTTTATTTGGTAGTTGCTCTTAGTAACCACTCCTGGATACGACTCTCTGCTGGGGTAATTAGGATTTCAGCCCTGGCTGAACACTGGAATTCCTGAGATAGGAAAGAACAGGTGCGCCTGGTCTAAGTGCGCCTGGGCTCTGGAAAATTTTTATGTTTTTTGGTGGATTTCCTGGGTTCCTATTTGAAAAGTACTGTTTTTTTTTTGTAATTCTTTCATCAGAGTGTGTCTGAGTTTGGTGACTCTGGTACTCAGGAGGCTGAGGCAGGAGGATCACAGGTTCCAACACTAACCAGGCTATATAGTGAGCTTTTTCCTTTTTCTCTTTCTGAAACTTGTAGACCAGGCTGAACTTGATCTTGAACTCACAGATCTCTGTCTCTGCTTCCCAAGTGCTAGGTTGTTTTTCATTCAGTTCTCATCGTTTCACTGTTGAAAGTGTCTAGGTTCATAGCCCATTTCCTCTGCCTGGAGAGGCTTTCTCTCTCCACACACACACTTCCTGTGTAGGTGTCAGCTACCCACTCATCACTGCTGTGTGCCAGTGTCTGTCTTTTCTTTCTGGGATCTTTTCTCATTTTTGGTCCTCAGTGTTCTACATTTTCATTGTAAGAAATCTGTGGATTTATTTCTATTTACCTTTCAGGTTCCTCAGTGCTACCCTCCCAGAGGTGTTGCCCTCCTTCACTGTTGGAAAGCTGATGTGATATGTCTACTTCTGCACTGATCCCTAGCTTCTCCGATTCTAGAACTCCTGTAAAGACTCTATTGATGTGTCTTTATTTTCCATACTATTTGTCTCTTACATATTTTCTACTTCTCTTACTGTTCTATTGGCGTTACTTCCTTTCTGTAGAATTTTCTGTTTCACTGATTCTCTCTTTAACTGTGTCCATTTTAAGGTTTAAACAACTTATGGTGTTATCTTCATACTTAGAGTATGGGGTTTTGTGCGTAGACTCTTGATCAGTCATTCGTATGGAAGAATTTTCTTTTTATCTGCTTGAATTATTTCAGAACATACCATTCTCTTTTTCTCCTTATCATGATCCCTCCCTATGTGTCTCTGAAGATTATCTATGTAAGTCCTTTGTTATTTACTATGTCCTTTAGAGTTCCTTGGGGAAATTCTTCCATTTTTTGCACCTGTTATTTTTTCAAGGCATCATGTTTCCTCTCAGCTCCTGAATGTCATTTTGTATGTGTGTTTAGCTGTCTCTCTTAGCCCACTGTGGTAGACAGGCTTTGTGGTCAACTCTGTTCTCAATTCTCTTCTTTTACAGTTGAGAAAGCAGTCCTTATTCAGATCAGTCCAGCCTCATATACATACCCCTGCCTTCCTAGGAAGAGCAGTTTCTAGGCTCTGGCACAAACAGGTGCTGTATCCCTACAACCCAACAGTAATTGGATGGTTGCTTGAGGATGCATACCCTGCCTCACTTTATCCAAACAGACTGCTTCCAGCCCTCTGTACCCTCCAGCCCCAGAATGCGACCTTGTCTCCCATGAGGACAACATGGAGAGGAAGCTGTCTAGGTGAGCGCAGCTTTGTGATTGACACTTCCCACCCTGCCAGCTCATAATTTAGATGATAACATTCCAAAGGACTATGGTGGCTTAGGGATGGCTCTTCAGGGGCCACATGCAGACTACCAAGTGTTAAGTAGCCCCTTGTTCTCATCATGTAAATCTGGGCTCAGAGGAAGTTCCTATTGATGACACATCATTTTAGTGACTTTCTTCATGAGTAGAAGTTAGGGGCATCATTTTCCAGATCATTCTGTACAATCATAAAAGAATGTTGATACGTGGCTTTATAGAATGTTTATGGAATGACTCATTACCTTTTTTTCTTCTTGCTGAAGGTAGGATGGCATTTGGAGATCACCTCAGTTATAACGATTCCGAGCACAGTAAACTTAGAGCAAGAGACCCAGAGGTCAGTCAGTGGTGATCTGCTACATCCTGCAGCACAGATGAACAAAGAGGGTGAAAGGAACGAGGGTGTACCAGCCTGGGAGACAAGCACAGATCATTACTCGATACATTAACCGCACCATATATTGCACAGCTCGGTCAGTGGTTCTCACTCACCGACAAGCAGAGATGTGCAGGGCCCATCAAACTCTGTGCTATGTTAGTGACTTTCTCGCTGCCTTGACCAAATGTCTCATAAGAAGCTTCAGAAAAGAAAGGTTTCTTTTGGACTCATAGTTTGGCAGGATCCAGTCCATCGTGGTGGGAAAGGCATGGCAGTGGGGCAGCTTCATGATGGCAGGAGCACAAGGTCACATTGCATCTGTACTCAGGAAGCAGAGACTGGATGGGAGGTGGAGCCTGCTGATTAGAAAGACAGAATCTCAACTCAAAATAGCCCTGATAGAGTCTTTAAACTTCCCTACGAAACTTAACAGGCCAAGCCTTCATCTTGTTCTGCTCTCAACATTATTGTCTTCCAAGCTCCTACAGAGCATCCAACACATCGAGATCTCAACACTCAATGACTTTTCTAGCTCAAAGATCCACCATCCTCCCAAAAACATGGTCAGGTCTGTCACAGAAATACCCCATGATCCTGGTACCAATTTAATTAGTTAATTAATGTCTTAATTAGGGTTTATATGGCTGCAGTGAAACACCATGACCAAAAAGTAGGTTGGGGAAATAAAAAGTTTATTTAGCTTGCACTTTGTTATTGCTGTTCATTTTTGAAAGAAATCAGAAAGGAACTGAAACAGGGGAGGGTCCTGGAGGCAGAAGCTGATGCAGAAGCCATGGAGAGGTGCTGCTTACTAGGTTACTGCACATGGCTTGCTCAGTCTGCTTTCTTAAAGAACCCCTGACTACCAGCCCAGGGATGGCCCCACCCACAATGAACTGGGCCCTCCCACATCAATCAGTAATTTAAAAAATGTCTTAGAGCTGGATCATGTGGATACGTTTCCTCATCTAAGGCTCCTTCCTCTCTGATGACTCTAGCTTGTGTCAAGTACATACAAAACCAGATAGATCAATGTGCATATACATAAGTAACAAAAAACACTAATTTTAGAAAGTCCACAAACACATGGAAATTAAACAATGCTCACCTGAATCACCAATGAGTCAAGGAAGGAATAAAGAAAGAAATTGAAGACTTCCTAAAATTCAACAAAAATGACTGCATAGCATACCCAAACTTATAGGACACTCTGAAAGCAGTGCTAAGAGGAAAGTTCATACCACTAAATTCCTACATAAAGAAACTGGAAAAATCCCACTCTAGGAAGTTAACAGAATACCGGAAAGATCTAGAACAAAAAGAAGCAAACTCACCCAGGAAGACCAAATTGAGAGCTGAAGTCAACAAACTAGAAACAAAGAAAACAATACAAAAAAGTCAATGAGACAAAGAGTTGGTTCTTTAAGAAAAATCAACAAAATAGACAAACCTTTATCCAAACTAACCTGTTTCAGGGAGCCGGCTGCTTGTTCTTCCCCACTGCCCAGCTAGCTTACACCTGAAATAATCACATAAGAACTGTATTAATTAAGTCACTGCTCAGCCTGTTAGCTCTAATTTCTTATTGGTTAACTCTTATGATGGAGGTGGGTCTTGTAATAATAAAGAAACTGCCTCGGCCCTCATAGGACAGAAAATTAGGTAGGTGGAGTAAACAGAACAGGATGCTGGGAAAAAGAAGCTTAGTCAAGAAGTCGCCATGATGCTCCCACGCCAGACAGATGCAGGTTAAGATCCTCCCTGGTAAGCCAGCTCGTGGGCTACACAGAATATTAGAAATGGGTTAGAACAATATGTAAGAGCTAGCCAATAAGAAACTGGACCTAGC
>NW_026068012.1:4234041-4244873 GCF_014885135.2 Alexandromys fortis | reverse complement strand
CAGACAGATGCAGGTTAAGATCCTCCCTGGTAAGCCAGCTCGTGGGCTACACAGAATATTAGAAATGGGTTAGAACAATATGTAAGAGCTAGCCAATAAGAAACTGGACCTAGCTGGGCCAGGCAGTGTTTAAAAGAATACGGTTTCCGTGTAATTATTTCTGGGTATAAACTAGCCATGCGGGCGGCCAGGTGCCGGGGACGCAGCCCTGCCGCTCCTATTTCAACACTCTTACATATTAATTTAACCCATTTCTATTAATCTGCATATCACCACAGGGCAGTGGCTGCTTACCAGCAAAGCACATCTATCTCTGGTGGTGGATCCATGGGATCTCCCTGACTCCATCCTTCTTTCTCCAAACATTCAGTTCCATCTTCCCGCCTACCTAAGTTCTGCCTTCTCAACAGGCCAAGGCAGTTTCTTTATTCGTTAACCAAGAAAAGCAGCACACACAGATGGACCTCCTAGACCACTAACCAAAAGGCAGAGAAAAACTATCCAAATTAATAAAATCAGAAATGAAAAGGGGGACATAACAACAGTCACAGAGGAAATACAGAGAATCACCAGGCCATACTTTGAAAACCTGTACTCCATAAAACTGGAAAACTTAAAGGAAATGGAAAATTTTCTGGATAAGAATCCTTTGCCAAAATTAAATCAAGATCAGATAAGACCTACAACTGCTAAGGAAACAGATACAGTCATCAAAAGTCTCCCAACTGAAAAAAGTCCAGAACCAGATGGTTTCAGCTCAATACTCCTCAAGTTGTTCCACAAAATAGAAACAGAAGACACATTGCCAAACTCTTTTTACGAGGCTATAGTTACCCTGATACCCAAACTACACAAAGACACTAAGAAAGATAATTACAGACAAATCTCACTCATGAACATTAGTGTAAAAATACTCAATAAAATACTAGCAAACCAAATCCAAGAATACATCAGAAAAACATCCACCATGACCAGGGAGCCTTCATCCTAGAGATTCAGGATGGTTCAACATCCAAAAATCTGTCAAAGTAATTCACAATATAAACAAATTGAAAGAAAAAACCCCACATGATCATCTCAATAGATGCTAAAAAAATTTTCAACAAAATTCAATACCCCTTCATGATAAAAGTTTTGTAGAGAACAAGGATACAAGGTACGTGCCTAAACATAATAAAGGCAATATACAGAAAGCCAAAATCCAACATCAAACTAAATGGAGAGAAAACTCAAAATGATGCCACTGAAATCAGGAACAAGAAGACAAGGCTTTTCACACTCTTTGTATCTATTCAATATAGTACTTGAAGTTCTAGTTAGAACAATAAGACAATAAAAGGAGATCAAGGGGATACAAAGAAGAAGTTAAACTCTCACTATTTGCTGGTGATATGATAGTATACATAAAAGACCCCAAAATTCTACTATGGAGCGTCTATAACTCATAAACACCTTCAGTAATGTAGCAGGATACAAGATTAACTTAAAAATCGGTATCCTTTCTTTATACAGATGATAAATGGAATGAGAAAGAAATTAGGAAACATCACCCTCCATAATAGCTACAAATAACATAAAATATATTGGGGTAACTTTAACCAAACAAGTGAAAGACCTGTATGACAAGGATTTTAAATCTTTGAAGAAAGAAGCTGAAGAAGAAATCAGAAAATGGATCTCTCATGTTCTTGTATAGGTAGAGTTTACATAGGAAAAATGTCAATCTTACCAAAAGCAATCTACAGATTCAATGTAATGCTCATTAAAATCCCAGCAAAATTCTTCACAGACCTTGAAAGAATGGTACTCAACTTCATATGGAAAAACAAAAAACCCAGAATAGTTAAAAAAAAAATCTGTACAATAAAAAAAAAAAAACTTCTGGAGGCATCACAATCCCTGACTTCAGACTCTACTAAAGAGCTACAGTAATGAAAATAGCCTGGTATT
Organism: Alexandromys fortis; assembly: GCF_014885135.2. Classification (NCBI taxonomy): domain Eukaryota; kingdom Metazoa; phylum Chordata; class Mammalia; order Rodentia; family Cricetidae; genus Alexandromys; species Alexandromys fortis. The sequence continues at coordinate 4,242,923 of NW_026068012.1, read as the reverse complement.
GGCATAAAAACAGACAGGAGGATCAATGGAATCAAATTGAAGACCCGGATATCAATCCACACACCTATGAACACCTGATATTTGATAAGCAAGCTAAAAAACATAAGATGGAAAAAAAGAAAGGATATTTAACAAATGGTGCTGGCATGACTGGATATCAACATGCAGAAGAATGCAAATAGATCCATATCTATTACCATGCACAAAACTCAAGTCCAACTGGATCAAAGACCTCAACATAAAACCAACCACACTGAGCATCATAGAAAAGAAACTGGGAAGTACACTTGAACGCATTGCCACAGGAGACCACTTCCTAAATATAACCCCAGTAGCACAGACACTGAGAGAAACAATTAATAAATGGGACCACCTGAAAGTGAGAAGCTGCTGTAAAGCAAAGGACATGGTCAACAAGACAAAAGGTCAACAAGACAAAATGGCAATCTATAGATTGGGAAAAGATCTTCACCAATCCCACATCGGAGAGCAGACTGATTTCTAAAATATACAAAAAACTTAAGAAACTTGACATAAAAAGAACAAATAATCCAATAAAAAATGGGGTACAGACCTAAACAGAGAACTCTTTTTTTTCCCCCGAGACAGGGTTTCTCTGTGGCTTTGGAGCCTGTCCTGGAACTAGCTCTGTAGACCAGGCTGGTCTCGAACTCACAGAGATCTGCCTGCCTCTGCCTCCCAAGTGCTGGGATTAAAGGCGTGCGCCACCATCGCCCAGCTAACAGAGAACTCTTAACAGACGAATCTCAAATGGCTGAAAGACACTTAAGGAAATGTACAACATCCTTAGCCTCAGAGAAATGCAAATCAAAACAACTCTGAGATTCCATCTGACACCTGTCAGAATGGCCAAGATCAAAATACTGATGACAACTCATGCTGGGAAGGATGTGGGGAAAGGGAAATACTCCTGCATTGCTGGGAGTGCAAACTTGTGCATTTACTTTGGAAATCAGTACAGCAGTTTCTCAGAAAATTAGAAAAACAGTCTACTTCAAGACAAGCAATATCACTGTTGTGTGTATACCCAAAGAATGCTCAGTCATACCACAAAAACATGTGCTCAACTATGTTCATAACAACATTATTCTTAATAGCCAGCGAGTAGAAACAACCTAGATGCCCCTCAACTAAAGAATGAATGAATGAAGAAAATGTGATCCATTTACCCAGTGGAGTACTACTCAGTGGTAAAAAAATAATGATATCTTGAAATTTGCAGGCAAAGGGATGGATCTAGAAAAAAAACCATATTGAGTAAGGTAACCCAGACCCAGAAAGACAAACACAAAGATAATATGTACTCACTCATAAATGAATTTTAGACATAAAGCAAAGAAAAATCAGCTACAGTTAACAACTCCTGAGAACCTGGACAACAAAGAGGACCCTAAGAGAGACATCCATGGATGTACATAGGAAGAAGAAAAAGACAAGATCTGAGTAAATTGGGAGCATGGGGTCAAGAGGAGGGTCGAGGGGGAGAGAAGAGAAAGTGAGGGGGCCAGAGAAAAATGTATTGCCCAATAAAAACAATAAAATGATAACTATTTTGTTATATGTAATTTTACTATGTTAAAGCTAAAACTTGCTTTTTTATTAAACAGAAAAGGGGAGGGTCCTGTGGTGGTGTTGGGAAATGGCAAAAGCTCCAGGTAACTGAGCAAGAATGTACAGAGGCCACATGGGCTCAGTGAGCTTTCTGCCTTCTGTTTTCCGCCAGATGATGCGTTTGTTTGGAGGGAGAAGCATCTGCATATTATACTCAGATAAAATTAGTGTGGACCATGAGGTAAACACACAAGCTGAGAGGGAGAAGAAGCCAGGTGGATGACTGCACACAGAGATCTGGCTCTGCCGATGGTGAATAATCGAGGTGAGAGCTCTGTCAGGTACGGAAGACATCAGTATTAAAAACACACCTCATTCTTTCTTGGAGTGATAAAGTGAGTGATAGGAATATTTAAATGTCGGGGATGAAGCTGTAGCTCCAAGATATAGCGCCTGTGAAGATGGGCAGCTTTGAAGGCAAGTCCTAGTAGGTAGGCAAAGCACCAAACTGGAAACTCTGCTGAACGTGTATCACTTCTGCGCTGTCGCCATGTTAGAAAAGTGGAAGGCCAGCTGAGACAGGACAGTCTGCACTCATCTGTCCTGAATGCATCCTGTCCTGAATCATCTGTCCTTTACTGAAAGGATGGGAAATTCTCTCTCCATCCTATGCTCTGCACCCTTCCCAGGAGCCACCAGCATTGCGATTCCAACAGGACTGAGCAATGCCTTGTGGTTTAGCCAAGATGAAGCCAGGCCCGGTGTCACTGTTTCTCAGAAATAGTCACATTGCATGCCCCTCGGCTGCAGCAAGAGCAAAGGCCCCTGAGCTAAGCTAGGGTGGCTTCTCTTTCTGGACTGAGCCTTCCCATCCCTCTCACTTAGCGTCCTGCAACTCCAGAGCAGAAATGATCGGAAGCTGGGCACAGGCAATCTAGTTTGCTTTGCCACTGGTCAGCGAGGCCTCTCTGATCCGGGGCTAGTGCCCTTTACAGTGGCCACCCGCAGCATGTGCAAATTCCACCCACATGTGGGTTGGTCCTTTGAATTTCAACTCTGTCCCCTTGTCCTTGTTCTATGAAAACCACTCTGCACAGATGTGTTTCACTTTTTTTTGTGAAAACTTTGGTGTCTCAGAAATGAGTTCTGTCCCTTTGCTCCTCCTCTTTAATGGTGCTGAGCTTCAGTCCTTTGTGTGAATTTTGGGATCAGTTTGGAGTAACTCTTAGAAAGCTCTCAGGAGTTTTACTCAGAGTGATGTTCTGTTTGTAGACGAGGTTGGGAAGAACGGAATTGGCGTTATGGTATCCTCAACAGTCTTCTGATTTATTGGCACAGTGTGGTTTTACTTGGTCAGTGTGAGATCTATATTTGACAGTTTTCTCATGTTTTTTTTTTTTTTTTGTTGTTGTTGTTATATTTGGAGAATCAACCAGATCATTGCCATTGCAAAGGTTCTTTTTTGGGTTAAGATGACTTGTGTATAAGTCTGCCACTGATGTGTCTAAAACTATGCTAAATTATATTGATATAATTAGCAATTTTTACCTTCAGATTTTTTTTACCAGAGGACAGTCATATCAATTGCACATAAAGACAGTTTTCTGGAATCTTGACCATTTTCTTTCTCTCTCTAATATTCCTTCCTATTCTCCTTTCCCTCCCTCTCTCTGCTTCTTCCTTTTTCCTTTCCTCTGTCCCTCTCCTCTCCCTCTCTTTTCTTCCCTCTCTGAATCTCTCTTTTCTTATCTTTTTTTAATCATTCAATTGCCTAGAATCACAGCACAGCATTTGCTAGAAGTATTGACAGATGACACTTCTAAGGATTGTTTATATTGTTAGGTAATTTTAAAATGATAAATTAGACTTTTGCATTTCTGAGATAAATGCAATTTAAACAGTGTGTGGTGGTACTGGCCCAGAGTTACTCCTAGTCCTTGAGAGACGGGGCAGGAAGAATTGAAAATTCAGGGCAACAATATGTACCAAACAAACAAACCAGCTAGCAAGCTACCAATAGCATAAGTTGAGAAAATCATTATAGTTGTTTTATTAATTTTCATATATTTTATTATGCTAACTGCCCAGCCAGACTGGGGCAGATGGTCAGTGGGCCTGACCTCTGTTGACACAAGGGAAGAGCTTAAAGGAGACAATGCCTAAGAAACCAGGTGTTCCTCCTCCCCCTCCCTGTCCCTGTCCTGTTGGGATTGTGTCCTTTGCTTTGTAGTTGCTTTAGGGCTTTCTTCCCTCTGCAAAATACTGTTCTTATCACCACCACAGTTCCCTGTGCCCATTGGAACAGAGCCCTGAGAAGGTCAGGTACCACCACCAAACCCCTACTCTTCCTGGCTAGGCCATTGCCAAGGCTCAGTTTGCAACAGTCACTCATTTTGTTGGAAAGAAATCCCGTTGTCCTGGGGTGTACAAACATTGCCACTGAGGAATGCAGCCTGACAGTCCAGAGACAGCCAGGATGTGTCTGGGGACCATTCTCTCTCCCCCAGGCACAGGGTTTGTTGGCTCTGCAGGGCGTTCCCTGTCCAACTGGAAAAACCAGCGCTGCTGCCACGGTCTTGGTAACCACTGGACAAAAAGTGCCTTCAGGGACAGGTAGGGAGCAGAGAAGCTGCATAGCTGAATAAATGGAGCAGACTGGCTTGAATTCCTGAGTGGGTGGAAGGACAGAAGGATCCCCAGAAAGGGGAGGCCATCTCACACCTCACAGCCTCCCTTGTACTCTCCCAGATGCCCCTGGTCCTGGAAAAAGTCAGGACTCATTGTCCTGGCCCCACTTCCACTCTCATTACCTACTATCCACGCCAGCTGCCTTTCTTCCCAAGTTCCAAGTAGAACAAGCTGGTCATCTACTGGAAAACTTACTCCTGGCCAGCACTTTCTCTGGGGGTTAGAACTAATGTCAAAAGATGTGGAGTCCCAATAGCTCCCGACGGAGTCATGCGGAGAATGGGGTCACCTTGAGGGTGCCTGTCAAGCCTTCATTTGCTGGACCATCTCTATACAAAGAGGAGCTAGCTATCCTGACCTCTTCATCCACACCTGAGCAACATGGTCCCCTGCTCACCTGGTGCAGTTTAACTTCACTAAAGGAGATTCAGTGTGTATGGCTGACCAAGACCCTGGGCTACTCTGATACTATATTCAGCTTTAGGCCTCCTCTGGATCACAGTGATGCCAGCGTCTATCACCTTTGTTGTTTTAAGAACATAAACTGGGGAAATGGGCACGTGGATCATTGGTAGACTGTTTGCCTAGAATGCCCGAAGCCTTGGTTTCATCCCCGCTATCACATAAGCCAAATGCAATGGCACCCAGATGCAATGCCAGCACTTGAGAGGTGAAGGCAGGAGGATCGGGGAGTTCAAAGTTATCCCCAGCTAGACAGTAAGCCTGAGACCAGCCCGGGCTACATGAAACCCTGATTCAAAAGGGCGAAGAGGTGACAGATGGCTCACCAGATGAACCTGAGTTTGATCCCAAAACTCACATAGATGTGGAAGAAGAAAACTGACTTCACAGAGATGCTCAACATTCTTAGCCATCAGAGACATTCAATTCCAAACAACTCTGAGATTCCACCTTACATCTGTAAGACTGGCCAAGATAACAAAAAAAAAAAAAAAAAAAAAAAAAAAACCACTGATGACAGCTTATGCTGGAGAGGATGCGGGGTAAGGGGAATGTTCCTCCATTGCTGATGGGAGTGCAAACTTGTGCAGTTACTTTGAGAATCAGAATGGAGATTTCTCAGAAAATTAGGAAACTATCTACTTCAAGACCCAGTAATACCGCTGTTGGGTATATACCCAAAGGATGTTCAATATATCACAAGGACATGTGTTCAACTATGTTATAGCAGTATTATATTGTCATAGCCAGAATCTGGAAACAACCTAGATGCCCCTCAACCAAAGAATGAATGAAGAAAATATGATACATTTACCCAATGGAGTACTACACAGCAAATTACATATATATAGTATATATATATATATATAGACATTATAAAATTTGCAGGCAAATGGATAGATCTAGGAAAAAACCATATTGAGTGAGATAACCCAGACCCAGAAAGACAAGTATAGTATGTATTCACTCATAAGTGACTTTCAGACATAAAAAAAAAAACTAATCTACTGTCAGTCCATAACCTCAGAGAACTTAGACAGTAAAGAGGACCCTTTAAGAGATATATATGGATCTACATAGGAAGGAAAAAAAGACAAGATCTCCTGAGTAAATTGGGAGCATGAGGGTCACAGAAGAGGGTAGAAGGGGAAGGGAAGGAAGGGAGGTGAGCAGAGAAAAATGTATAGCTCAATAAAAACAATTTAAAAAATCATTTATTTTTATTTTATATGTATTGGTCTTTTGCCTGCATAGATGTCTGTAAGGGTGTCAGATTTCCTGTGACTGGACTTAGAGACGGTTGTGAGTTGGGAATTGAACCCAGGCCACCTGGAAGAGGAGTGAGTACCATCTCTCTAGTCCAAATAACATTTTTTTTTGAGACAGGGTCTCACTGTATAGTCCCTGGCTGTCCTGGAACTCACTCTAAACACCAGGCTGGTCTCAAACTCACAGAGATTGTGCCTGCCTCTGCCTCCTGAGGGCTGGGATTAAAGGTGTGCACCACACTGCCCAGCAACAACAATGATTTTTTTAAATCTGGCTAAAATAAATAAAACTTGTTTTGAATAAAAACCAAGGCAAATCTACATATGTGTATACATATTTACTCACATATATACCTAACCTTCTCTCTCCCTTTCTCTCACAGACGTATCCACATGTGCACACACTTACATTTAAATTGTGCTCAACAGGATGTATGGCCAAAAGTAGAACAAACTGGAAGTGTTCAGTTCAGGTGAACTGTGTGACTTATCGACCGATACATTCCATGTCTGCCCAGGCATTAGCCATGACAGTTCAGTGCAGCGGAAGCATGAGGGTGGAATACTGGAAGAAGTGGAGAAGTTCCTGCCGCAGCAAACTGCAGCTGCTCCAGAGTCAGCTGAGCCTGAAGTAGAGCTTGCCATGCGGTCTCCTATCGCAAGCATCCTCCTGGTGATATCCTCCTCACTTTTTGCATCATGGAAGCAGGGTTTGGGGATAGAGATCCTTGTGTGGATTTGCTCAAGCCTGCCCACTGAGACACCAAGCCGGGCACCACCCCTTCTGCCCAGATGCTTCCTATACTATGGAAGAAGCCTCATGGGCTCCCTTCTTCTCTTCTACCCAGCACGGGAACTCCCAGCCTATGACAGATCCCTTTGATGCACGATGAAAGATGATGATAAGGGTTTGGTGTACTATGCCCTGACCCTGCTGACTACTAGGTGCTGCTGCGGGAAATCTGGTTTCAGTAAGTGTATTAGAAATTCCACTTTTGGTTCCAAGTTTTCGCTATTCTCAGAGGTTGTGTGGTCACCCTAGCCTGCCTGTGGAAATGTTCCAGTTGGAGTCTTGGCTTTGATAAATGGAACATTGGATATAGCTCCCAGAAATGGTTGGAGATCCTGGAAAAGATAGGGTTGAGTGGGTGGGGTTTTCTGGAGGAAATGGTGGTTTTGTTGGGAGGATAGAAGAGAAAGAAGGAAGGAGTCATGCTGAGAACCTACGTGGTTATAGATAGAGAGGGGTGTTTCTGGGCTCAGGGGTTGTGATGATATATTGCAAGAACCATTATTCTGGCTCAGGATCATGACCAAAAACTGACCAGCACACAAAGAGAGCCTTACACAAGTGAGAAATGGGCTCTCTCACTCTCAATTAAATACCTGACACAAGGGACAGGGGGTGACACAGAGAGAAGCCTGTTAGTTCAAGAAGAAAGAGTATGAGAAGATCCTGCCACAGACAGGTGAAAGCCAAGGGTGACCCATGGGTCTACTTTTGTCTGGCTGGGTAGGAGGTCTTTGAGGGAGGTACTGCCCCTCTAAGAGTGTCTGCAACAGCCTCAGTACCACAACACCAGCTGGAAAGGACCAGCCAGGCCCTAGCCCTTACCCCACATCCTCTCTGCACAAGGAACTTGTCTGATCAGAACTCTGGCTCTAGTAATCCAGTCTTCGTGGAGCCAGTCAGGGATCTAAGAAGCCTTCCTTGCCACATCAGCATCACCTAACCACTTGAAGGTCAGCCCCAGACCCTTGCCAGGCAGCAGGAAGAAGGTATCATGCACGGAAGAAAGTACCAGAAAACCCTCCCTCCCTCCTGAGCACTAGACAAAGAAATGGCTTGAGAGCAGAGTTGGGACCAAATGTTCACTAGGATTTTGCAGGGACGATAGCCTTTATATGTTATATTGTCTCCCCTTGCCCAGTAGAGCTTTATTGCAGTGAACTTATTTCTCCTCAACCTTGAATCTGTATTGGGAAAAGTTGTTCTTAGTCACCCCTACAGCCAGCCTGGGAGAACCATGAGGAGCTGAGATCAAGGAGGGATATGGAGGACAGGGAGTGTGGCCTGAGCTTTCTCTCTCATTGTCACCATCGCTTCCTATGCCCTCGCAAACATCCTTTCCCCATGCTTGTTTCCTGTTGGACTCTCGATCAGAAGGGATCTGGAAGACTTACGGTCCCTAGGAACAGATCAAGCATATCAACAAGGAACCTTTCTCGAGTCCTGGAGCCAGGAATCCCAGCTCCTGGCCCCTAACTGGTGGCTCCTACCTTGTGGCCTCAGTTGTGGTCTTGGCTCCATCTAGTTCACGTCAAGTTCTGTGCCTTCTCTAAAGCCCAGCGCCCTTAATGGGGAATAAGGAAGTCAATACACCTATCTCACCATGAGCTAGTGTAAACTTCAGTGTGCTAACTGGCAGAGTGCATGTTCAATAAAAGGTAATCATTTTTACAGTGAACACACTGAGCTGGAAATGAAGGCTCAGTTTCCTCTTACGTCTTGCAACGGACTTACGTCTGACTTTAACCACAGAATAGCACATTTTAATATTAAAACTCCTTCTCTTTTTGGAACATCTAGAGTGTAAAGGTTTGTACAAATCTTCATTTTTTCTGAGAAATATTGTATATATTTGGGACCTTACCCATTTTTACCATTCAAGAAGTTACCTGCAGATTTTCCTTAGTACATGCAAAATATTCTCCTGGAACCATTATGTCTAGGAAAGGCTTCTGCCATTTCCCAGGTCTAAACTCTCTTGCATAACCACGAGCACTGTGGGATTCCAGGAGCTGCTTAATATCAAAACCAAAGTGCAAACTTCCATCTTAGCAATGTTAGGCCAAATATACTTATTAAGATTTTTGTTTTTAATTTTATAT
>NW_026068012.1:4154176-4234021 GCF_014885135.2 Alexandromys fortis | reverse complement strand
TATATATATGGTTGTTTGTGTATAGGCTTGTGCACATGAGTGCCGTGTCCATGGAGGCCAGATGAGGGTAATGTTAAAGTCCCTGGAACTGGACTTACAGATGATTGTGAGCCCCCTGACCTGGGTGCTGGAAATTGGATCCTCTGAAAGAGGGGTATCTGTTCAGTGCTGGTTAGTTATTTTGTCAGCTTGACAAAAGCTAGAGTTATCCACGAAGAGGGAGCTGCAATTGAAACACCTTCATAAGACTGGTCTGTAGACAAGTCTATGAGACTTTTTTCTTAATTAGTGATTGAAGTGGGAAGGCCCAGCCCATCGTGGGATGGAGATCCTGGATTGTGTAAGAAAGCAGACTGAATTCCATGGGGAACAAGCCAATAGCATTCCTTCACAGGCTTTGCATCAGCCCCTGCCTCCAAGTTCATGCACTGAGTTCCTGCCTTGACTTCTCTGGATGATGAACTACAAACTGTTAGCTGAAACGAACCCTTGCCTCCCAGAGTTTCTTTTGGTCAAGGTGTTTTATCACAGCAGTAGAAAACCTAACTGAGACACACTCTTAACCACTGAGCCTCTACATGCATGTGTGTACATGTGATATTCACTGCACAATATGTGCACTCATATATCTGCAAGCATGCATACACATGCCTGCCATACATGAGACACATAAGGAAAAGGAGAAAGATAAAGAAATGACCAGATCTGATTGCATACTAATTCATGACCTGCAATCGATATTTTGATTAATGGTAAGGCTTATAACTGAAAGATGAGTGACAAGGAAATTTTGGTAACAGGTCTGTGACTAAATGCTATAAAGTGCCAAAAAAAAGCCCCAATAATACATGGAATGCTCACTAAAAATGATCTCAGGAGAGGAAGATTTTCATAACCAAGATTAAGATGGTCTATCCTGTAGACACCAACCAGCTACTTCCCCCAGCTCATGGATTCATGAGCAATAGAGCCATGGTGGCAGAGATTAAATTTATGCCTGGACTCAATGACAAAGGCAGAACTGGCCAAACCTACCTCTGGGTGCCCAACATGTCAGCAGCAGATTCACTGTCATGACATTATTCCCCAAGATGGTCAGCCAGTGCCCTGGCACCAGTTTAAGTTAACTGGACCACTTCCATCCTAAAAGGACCAGTGATTTGTTATACCAGAACAGACAATCTAGCTATAGATTGCCTTCCATGTATGCAGCACTTCTGCTGGAATTGCTGTCTTGGAACTAACAGGGTGTCTTGGCCACCCTCATAGCATTCCACACAGTGCTGCAGCTACGAAGAACTCACTTCAGAGTCAAAGAAGTGAAGTCATGGGCCCAGGCTCACGATATTCACTCATTGTGCCCCATTCCTGCCATCCCAAGGCAGCTGGCAGGGCAGAGCGGTAGACTGGCCTTTTGAAGATGTAGTACAGCTCCAGCCAGGGGGAAATGTCTTGTAGAGCTGTGGCAGGACTCGTCAGGAGGCTGTGGGTGTTCTGAATCAGGATCCAGTACACAGCACCACTTCTTTCACAAGCTGGATTCACTGGACCAGGAATCGAGGGGGTGGAAACAGGAATGGCACCAGCCACTGTTATATCCAGCGAGCCACTCAAAATATCTTTGCTTCCTGATCCTTCCACTTTATGCTGTGCTAGCCCAGCGGACTTCATTCCAGAGGGCAGATGCTCCTATTGGGAGACAGAACTTCCATTCAACTAGAAGTGAAGAGGGTTGCCTGGCCACCTTGGGGAGACAAGCTAAGAAGAGAGTTGCAATCCTGGTGAGTGGATACTATCGTGGCACCACGAAGGGAAGGACTCTTTTCTGGAATGCTGGCCATTCCTTAGGGTTTCTCTTCATTTTATCATGCTTGTAATTAAGGGAAATGGAAATTTTAGCAACCCAATTCAGGAACACTCCCAACAGCCCAGACCCTTCTGGAATGAAGGAGCATGTTACCCCACCAGGTAACCCATCATAGCTAACTCAGGTGCTTGAAGAAGGCATAGGAAACACAGAATAGGTAATGAAAGAAGATAGTTAAAAATACCAGTTAAGTCCACTTAGCCTGTATGGAAAGGGGCATTGTAGTTATTATGAATATGCATTCCTTATTTTGTTTTGAATACTTCTTTTGTGTAAATCTACCTCCATGTGTATGTGTATCTATCTATCTATCTATCTATCTATCTATCTATCTATCTATCTATCATCTATCTATCTATCTATCTATCTATCTATCTATCATCTATCCATTTCGTTCCTTATTTATCCCCGTATATACATAAGATAAGATGTACTGACTTTCAGACTACAGAGATGGCTGATGTGGTTAAGAACTTGTTTCCAAGCATAAAGAGTTAAGTTTGGTTCCCAGAACTATGTAAAACAAACAAACAAACAAACAACAGGCATGGTGGTATATACTTGCAATTCCCATACTGGGGGAAGCAGAAGGATCCCTGGGACTTGCTGACCAGCCCCCTAGCCTACTAGAGTTCCAGGTCAGCAAGAAGCCCTATCTCAAAATAAAAAAAATAATAAAAGTTAGATGGTGTTTGAGAAAGAATCCTTAAGGTTTTCTTTCCTCTGGCCTCTACCTGTGTATACACCCCTGTGGCACACATACACAGATGAACTGACTTCATATCATTGCATTTGTAAGCACTGCATTAACACCACAGTATGTAAACTGTGGGGAGGGTCATAGGAGCAGAGATACCATAGAAAACTCTATGCCCTCTGGGAAAAGAGTCAGCACCTTTTCAGTTGTGTACAGGTCAGCTTTTTTTTTTCAGGTTCTGTATAATTATAACCTCACGTGGTCTTTATTCAGGGAGTTGATATGGTTGAGGAAGACCAACTTGGTTGTGTCATTGGTGTGGGCAGACTTGTGATGGCTAACCTCCACCCAGTGAGTTGGCAAGGCTGCAAGATATCCAAGTAGGGGAGAGGTTCGTGATAAAACTGAATGAAGAAGAGCAGATTTAATCCCATAGTCATCTAGTTTGTCCATGTTCTGAGTAGAAGAGCCAGTGGTGGAGGAGGCTTCAGCTGGATGGGATTATTCCCCACCCCTGAGTGTGCCTGATTTCTCACCTTCAGTTGCGGACTGGGCTCTGCACCATCTGTTTTCTGGTCCCAGGTCTCTGAGCTACGACACAAGCTTCCCATCACTCTAGCTTGCAGACCATAGGACATCTCACTTTCAAAATCATCAACCAATTCTTGGTAATAAGCCTCTTCAATATTCTCCCCTTCTTCTGTTTCCCTGAAGACCCATGGCTAGTGATATCCAGGGGGAAATGGGTGTTGGGTGAGAGCTAAGTGTACATACTAGCTGTTGACTAAGGTTTTCTGTCCTGCTCGGTTCCCGCAATTGTTAATTCCCAAAGAAATCACACATAGGTCTACATTAGTTACAAACTGATTGGCCCATTAGCTCAGGCTGTTTATTAACTCTTATAACTTATATTAGCCCATTATTCCTGTCTGAGTTAGCCACATTGCTCGGTATCTTATTCAGCAGGAGAGTCACATCTTGCTTCTTCTGTGGCTGGGTCAGGACTGCAGAATAAGCTTTCTTCTTCCCAGAATTCTCCTGTTCTCATCACCCTGCCTCTACTTCCTGCCCGGTTGTCCCACCTATACTTCCTGCCTGGCTACTGGCTAATCAGTGTTTATTTAAAATATAATTGACAGAATACAGACCATTGTCCCACACCACCTAGCTGCATATAGGTGGGATTAGGAGTCACGGCTGGAAGCCCTCAGCGCACTACCAAAATGGAAGTGAGTCGTCACCACAGACTTGACCTATGTTCAGGAGAATCAGTTCTCTGGAGTGGACAGCAGTGACACATCTGGTGTAATCCCCTCCAGACTCGATGGCACTGAGGAGGGCTATCTGCTCCATTCGGTTTGTTATTGACAGTGTGACGCAGCTCCATGCTGCCGCCTATAGTGACTGATTTTATTATTTTTATTTATTTGTGTGTTTTAGTGTGCATGTGGAGGTCAGAGGACAACTTTAAGGACTCAGTTTTCCCCTCCCATCACATGGCTTCTAGGAATCAAGCTCCAGGTCTCAGTCTTGGCAGCAAGCGCTCAGCCATTTTCCAGCCTCCCTGAGGAGTTCTTTTCAGGGACTTCTACTCAGTCACTCAGTTGAAGCCAGCAGTCTTGACTTTGCTATTGAAAAGACTTTCAGGATGAGCCATAAAGTTGTTTTGTTTTGTGTTTTTAGTGCAGAGACTTCCTTAGGGCTGCAGGCTGCGGATGTAGAGCAAGGTGGAGGTGCAGACCTGTAATCCCAGCAGTAAGGAGGTTGAGGCAGGTGGATAATAAACTCAAGGTCACAAGCCAGGTGTGGTAGCACATTTATTCAGTCCGAGAATTTGGGAGGCGAAGTAGATTTATCTCTGAGTTTGAGGCCAACCTGGTCTACAGAGAGAGTTCCAAGACAACCGGCAGCACAGAGAAACCCTGTCTGGATAAAACAAAACAACAACAAAGAGTTCCAGGTCAGCCTGGGTTATGTGAGACTCTGTCTGAGGCACAAGAGAAGAGCTCAAGTAAGGAAGGCGCAATAAAGCACTGGAGAATGGGTGTGGCTTCTCAGAGAGTGACAGGCTTAAGAATTTTTACAACAGTCATACAGACAATTTTAGTGACTTCTGGAGTTCCACTCAAAGGGTCAAATGAGATAAGGTCAGAAGATTGCACAGAAGTCAAGATGTTTTTAACAAGAAAACAAAAGTTTTCTTCGTCATGTTTGTGAGGGTTGCATCTGGGAAAGGAACAAGGCAATACAAGCTCAGACTCTAAGCATGATCCATTGCTCTTTTCACATTCTTATTTGAAATGCCTTCCTGTAAAAGGCACATCGACACAGCAGATGCCAAGGGTGCTGGAATTCTTGATAGACTGGAGAGATCGATCCATCATACCCTGGAGGAAGGGGCTTCTTTCCCTTCTCTTTCCTCTCTGTCTATCCTGCCTCAAGTTCATCAGGTCTAGGGCTGATCTCTTCCAGACATTTACACCCCTAGGAACACGCTGTTAAGCACCTTTCCAGAAAGGACAACGGAGGAGGGGGAAGGGACAAAGTACCAGGGAAGCAGGAAGGGCTCACAGGGCCTGACAACCACGGTGGGCATGGTTCTAATGTTCTGCCTGTGTTTTGAGTGAAAGCAACGCGTGATGACTTGTGTGCAGTGTAGGTGTAACCAGAGTTTTAGGACAGCAATACTTCATGAGTGCCTGTTACCAAAGTGGGGAAGTGCTCATATCACTTTTTTTTTTTTTGAGAAGGGGTCTAGTCTTTAAATGGGCACAACAGATTAGCAGGAGAAAAATCATTTTAATTCATGTGAACATGGAGGGGAATCCTGTAAACTCCGTAAAGTTCTCAACCTTCAGTGCCCTTCTAACTTTGCACACCTTTATCTCAGCGCGTGGGAGGCAGAGGCTGGCCCACCTGGCTTATATAGCAAGTTCCAGGACAGCTAGGGCTACACAGTGTAAAAATCAGTCTGAGACTGTGAGATTGTCCAGGGCTTAACCTTATATTCTCTACCAGGTTCTACAGAGAAATAGGGTTTGCTGCCTGTGTGGGTTGTGGAGGCAAGCTATGGGTCTGTGGTGGTAAACGGGAATGTGCTAGGGGAAAAAGCCTGGAGAGAAAGATCGGGTGGATAAACGTGTCATAGAGAAGCTCTCTTTCCGGCACAGACAAGACACCTTTACAAAGAGGCCGATTTTTGTGGTTGTGAACTGCCCCCCTACAAAAGGGGCAGTTATTCTGGGCTTCTCCAGTGTCTTCTTCAGTTCTACAAAATCAACAGCTCAGGCTCCTCTCAGAGGGAGAGCTGCTTAGGAGACTGCTGGTCACCTGACGTAGACCGGGTCTTAGAGACTTCAGAGAGCGCATCCTCTGCCTCATTTCTGCCCCACCCTCGGTACAAACAAAGTCCCATTGCCTCTGGAAGCTTCCCAGGGGACTTTGGGTGCTGGGGGTTTGGTGGGTGGGGTAGGTGAGGAAAATCCAAGGTATTTTCTTCCGTAGGAAAGTCTGAGCACACTGGGGAGGGTCTTTAGCCTGGGAGCTAAGTCACCTACGCTTTAGAGGTGATGTTGCCAACTGGGTCCTGGCACAGAGGCCTCCTTGGTGTCCGCAGAAGAGAGCCTGCTGGGACTGTGAACCAGCAGCTCTCGGGCTTCCAGGGGGCCGGGTTAGCGCTCCCTTAAGGTCTTCCCCGTTAATTCACACAACAGTCCAAGGACGGTGTCGCGCCGGTACCCTGACGGTCCCATGGGCCTGGCCCTCGAGGGTGCACAGCTACGGAGGCGGGTCGCTGCCAGGGAAATGCCTTTGGTCTCTTTTGGTCCCGCCATGTGGGGGAGGAGCGCGCCCTGGGCTTCCCTCGGGGAAACTCCTCCTCCTTCCCCGGGACAGGCGCTCCCGGTCGTCCCCTCCTCCTGGCCGAGGTGACCCGGCACCTGCGTTTAGGGGTGTTGCCTAAATCTAGGACGCCGCCTCCGGAGATTTAAGCAAGAGCTGGGGGAGGTCGGGGGACTTGGGACGGACGAGGAAATCCAGAGCTTGGGCCCAGGCGGAGAGGGGCGGGAAGCGCAGCAGGTGAGCAGCAGGCGGGACAAGCTCGTGGTCTCCACACTGGGTCCCTGCCTGGGAGGTGAAATGGGGGTGATTCGGGTCCACCCGACGGTGCCCGGCTGGGGCGTCTGGGGTACAGTAGGTTAGGCGAGGCCAGGGCGCGAGAGGTGCGACGGTCTGGGATTGAGCGGACCGGGAGCACGTTCTGGGGACTGGGAGGAGACCTGGAGACCCAGATCCCGTGACTGAGACCCCAGGTCGACTCCGTAGATTCGCGGCTTGGTTTATGTCCTGCCGGCCCCTAGCTTATGTATTGGAGAAGAGGGTCTCTGGGGGTGGGGACCTTCGGTGGAGCAGGCTCCTGGCTCCTACCACCAGTAGTCCTATCCTAGGACGTAGATGCAGAGATTCGTCCGCAGTTCTCTTTGTTTCGGGAAAATCTCTGCGGTCCGGCTGGTTACCTGAACTCCTTCCGCTCCTTGGTCCCTACCGAGGTGGAGAGAAACTGGAAACTGGTAGAGATGCAGAAGACCGATACAGGCGGCGCTGCGGGGCCCTTGGGACCCTGTCAAGACGCGAACCGCCCGCCAGCTGGGGGAAGGGAGTATTCCAGCGGCCCGGTGCGGTGGTCCGGGTCGATGTTGCGGACCGGGCGGCCTTGGCCCTGAGCTCTCACTGGAGCGGGCCCTGGAAGGGCTGGCACTGGAGAAGCCGGCCCGGCTGCCAGGGGCGAGGTGCCCATTCAGGAGAAGGCTGACCACCCGAGCACGTGTATCTCTTATCGGGAGGGACTTGGGATGGTGGCAGAGTAACCCAACGGGATAGCTAGGCAGTGGACGCTGTGTGAGAGGACCCGATAGCCCAGCTGAAGAAATGAACTGTCCCACTGCCTGAAAGTTTGTGTGTCCATGCCTCGGAGGGTGTGTGTGCCTTGTGGCTGTGCTTTTGCTTGCTGAGAGACCAGGCCCTTTTCGATATCCAGTAGTTCTGTCCCGAGCGCATAGGCCTCTGGCAGCTAGTTTAGGAGAAAGCAAGCGTGGCAGCCCTAGGTGGACTTGGAAAGCAGGGGACCCTACAAGGGTTGGGTTTGAAGATCTTGCATGCAAATACTTAAGTCCTGTAGCTAAGACAAGCCATCCAGTGCTGGTTCCTTCAGCTTCTATCCGGCAAGAGCCAGACATTGTGGAAAGTTCCAAAGGGCACCTAACAAGGTGCTCTGAAAATCCAAAGTGAGGTGGGGGTTGTTTACCTGACTCAGGAGGAGGGGAGAGGTTCTGCAAGTGAGGTTAACAAGTTTCCTTCCTAGCAGGAAAGCTGGGGGTTGGGCAGTTTCACTGGGGACACAGGATAAAATGTCCCAGGCTGCTAAGCTACTGCGGTAGTGGGTGGTGAAGGACCTCCAGGTAAGCAAGGTGACCTATTCCTCACCTTTCCCGTGCTTCTACTGAAGAGGTGCTTGGGGGACTTCTTCCAGTGACCTTCGTATGGCATAAGAATGAAAACTCAAAAGCCAGGTGTGGTGAGACTTATCTTTAATTCCAGAACTTGAGAAGTAGAGGCAGGCACATCTGGCACTCTGTGAGGTCAAGGCCATCAAGGGCTACCCAGTAAGACCCTGTCTAAAGAGAGAATGAAAGAAGAAAGAGGGGGGAAAAATTGGAGTGCCATCAAGACGGGAGACCAAGTGCAAGAATTGAGGAGTGTTCTCAAGAGCTGGGGACTGCTTACAGAAAGCTGGGACTCATATCTCAGTCTGTTCTTTTCAGGCATGTCTGGTCTATGTTCTCAGCTCATTCCCAGGTTTGATTCTAAATGTGCATGTGCACAGGAACACACACACACACACACACACACACCTTTGTGGGCTTTCCAGCTGAAAGATCTAGGAGTCAAGTGTAGAGAATTTGTTTGCCAGTGGCACTCTTATCACTGGAGGAGGAAGTTTGACCACACTGGTACAATAGCTGCACACCGTCGTGTGGACACTTAACGAGTTCTTTATAACCTGTTTGCCTCACCTCAGCTGGAGTCTGATGCAAAGGCTAGGTAGCTTGTCTGGTGCCCCTATGGGATCTAAAGAGCAGAATCAGGAAAGCAGAACAAAGGCTGCCGACCTCAGGGTCAATGCTGTAAGCATTGTACTCTCAGGCAAAGGTGTGTACAAGGGGCTTTGTTGACCATCTACCTGCAAAGAGTTTCAATTCTTTTTTCCTCCCCTTAGTCCTGAGGTCATAGTGTGGCGGCAAGTCAAAAGAAGTGGAGATGAAAACTAAGAATGAAGACTAGAAAATCTTGGTACCTCAGATGTCTGGAGCCAGGCTGCCATGCTTCCTAACCCCAAAGCTTCATCTCTTTCTGCAGCCCCACAGTGACCAGGGCCTGGGTATTACTTAATGGGCCAGAAGACTGAATCCTGGATTATAGGGTCATGAGTGACTGACATGTGTGTGGTTATTCTGCAGGTGATGAAGCCTGGATATATGAAGAATGGTATTCCAGTACCAACTTTTTCGTAGTCTGAGAGGGTCGCTCCTAGCAATGAGCTCACCCTGAGCCCAGGAGCTACCATGAAATAGAAATCAAGAATCTAGTTGACTACTTCACTCTTTGCATTTAAGCATTGAGGAGCTTAGGAAGATGAGGAGTGAGGGGGAGGTTCCTTAGCATGAGGTATCACTCTGGTTCTGAGTACTCATCAAGCCCTGAAAGTGGGAACCAAGAGTTTTTTGTAAACTCTGCAGAAAGTTCTGTGTCTGGGAACTCCTGGTCAGCCCAACCCTGGGCTACGGTAAGGAAGCAAGGAAGGGCGACTAGTCAGTCAAGTGGCTGGTCAGTTTGGGTTCCTGAAACTGGCCCTGCTGGGGAGCAAGGCAAAGGAGGCATCTGGGGGTGGGCAGAAGAACTCTCACGGAGCATGTGGGGAAGCTTTTCCATCCACCGTTGCTCACCCAATTGTTCCCCTAACTGTCCTGAAGGCTGAAATCGCTAAACCTTGCTTATGCAGGTTTTTCCACACTTTCTAGAATAATCCCTAGCTCCCCACCCCAAGCTGTCCCAGGACGAGTTCAGGAGCATCATGATCCCAAGAGCTGAGACCTCAAAGGCCAGCTTGGGGAGCCTTTACATGAGGCCACAAGTGTAGTGGACCTGGTCATGAAGGAGGGTGGTTCATGCGTACCTCATACCAGGGCAACTACGATCTAAAACCTGCCTGTGTGTTCTTGGGTGGGTGGGGGGAATGTGGTCCTTAGAGTCTCATCTGATCTCAGTGGCCACCCTACAGGATGACCCCGGAGTAGATCTGGGATTCTGGAAAGGAGTATAGCTGTACCCAGGGCTTGGTTCTTCCAGCAGGTGATCATCCGGAGAAAGAAACAGGAACACATAGAGACATCTTGGGAGGAGAATCCATGTGGGATGCTGGAGGGCATGTATATTGTCAGTGACCTACATTGTGCGCAGGGTGGACGTTGAAGAGGTCAGGCAGCCGAGAGACTTAAGTCGTGTAGGCAATGGGTGAAGAGAGGAAGTCTGCCTGTCTTGCTTGTGTGCACAGGTGAGCCATCAAGCATGGGGGCTTGGGCTCAAGGGGCAGGGAATGGTAACAAAGCACCTACTGTGTGAAGGTCAGCAGAGGCTTGTAGTTGTAGAAATCCACACAAAGGCAGTGGGTAGACAGAAACCTCGGTCTCGATGCTATGACTGAGGCATGAGATGGTAACAAGGTTGTGTTCTCATGAGAGCTGAATTGGAGGATGAAACAAATCTGGCTTTGTTATTGCTTGTTTGCCCAAGGTACAACACAGAGAGTCAATTTCCCTTTAATTTATGGCCCTCGCTTTCCAAGAGTCATCAGGCAGGTGGCTCTGAGCTCTTTTTGAATCTGAATAATCTGAGCTCCAGGAGAGAGATGATTTCTAGGAACCACAGATTTGGAGGTTCTTCTGAACAGAACTCTGAAAAGCGTTCAAGTTTGCCGTCAACAATACATTCTAATGAATCGGTAGTGACCTTGTAGCTAACTCTTAGTCATTTTTATTCCAGAGTGCCCTGGGAATCTGACCTTCCAGTCCAGGCTCTGTGCTTTGAGGACTTCACACTTTCCTAGTAGCTCCCAACATCAGCTGAACTTTTTAATTGTGGGAAACTTGGTTTCCCTGGGCTCAGTAAAAGCCTGATTTCTGGCTGCTTCAGTTCCTTAATCCTGAGGGCAAAGCCGTTTTCTGTTCTACTGAGCGCAGAGCTGGAGAACACACTTTCACTCCATCTTTATGAGAGAGTTGTTACTCAATATCCTCCTTAAACAGAGTGGCCTGGGCAAGGTCAGGGGCCTGGATGTGTGTTGAGGAGTTCCCTTTCCGTGACCTGGCACCTTTCTGTCTCAGTGTTAGACGTATGCTCAGCTCTATGTACCTGAAGTCTGTGGGGTCACCCACCATGCCCAGCTTGTGAAGCTGGAAATGTCCTAGTGTGGGCTTCCCTTCCCTGGCTGTTCAATTTTATCTTACTCATGTAGCCTCTGGAATGTAAACAAAAACGAAAAACTTAAAAAAACAAAAATTGTTTGTATGTGTGTGTCTATTTGTATCTGTGGTCTGTGTGTGTGTCTATGTGTATATGCATGTTTCTGCCTGTGTGCGCAGGTGTGTGTTTGTGTGCGAGTGTGTGTGTGCCTATGCATATGTGCATTGGTGTATCTGTGCATATGTGTATGTGTGTCTGTTTATGTGTGCATGTGTGCCTGTGTTTGTATACATGTGTCTGTGTGTGTATGTTTCTGTGTGTATGAGAGAGCATGTGTGACTTAATTCCCACCCTGAAAAGTTTGTAATATCCTTGGGACAAGGAGGCATTCATAGAAAAACAAACTCAGATGGTGTGGGCCTGCCTCTTTTGAGGCATTTTGTTTTTCTTTCTCTCTTTCTCTCACTCTGGTTACCAGAGCTGGCACTCCCAATGAACCTGGCCCAGCCACCTATCTCCAATAGTGCAGAGCAGAGAAAGTAGATTTATTATTTGGCCACATTGGGAGAAGGAACAAATAAAGGGGTCCGGTGACCCTAATTCCATTTTGGAGGTTCTTACATGAGACCTATGTTTAAATAGAGGGTAAGATGTGTGCACATCTAAGCAGTCCTACTCAAGGTATGGTCCGGTCCCACATATCTGATCCACCGTTCTATCAGCTCCAGTCTCTCCCGCACGGTCTCAGAACTGTGAAATCTCCTTCTGGGCAGGAAGTTCCTCTGGTTGGCACTAGGCTTCAGCCTTTTCCTTCTCTACTGTAGAGTTCCTGAGGAAGTCTTAATTCTTCCAGGCCACTGTTTCTGTAGTCTGATAGTACAAGTGTCTCTCTGTAGACACCTTCCCCCTGCTAGGGCAGTATCCCTATGTTCAATACGTGTTTCTGCTGAATGTCTCTAGCCTCCACCTATTCTACTATTGACTAGCTTTTGCCTAACAAGTGCACCGTGTCCCTACGAAGACTTTATTTGTGTCATGGTTTTCTTCAGTGTGTTATTGGCTTCACAGTGTGGTATTGGAGGTGGAAAAAAGGCACAGATTCTGGGGGTCCCCTTCCACCTCTGGCAGCTGGAACTGTACCTGGCACTCGGGGGAGGGGGCTCATGAAGGAACCAGCATGGAGTGGTGGGTGATGACATCAGTGGACTTCAGTCACTTGGGCCATCCCACATTCATATATATATTATATAATATTCTGTCTGTGTGTATGCCTACAGGCCAGAAGAGGGCACCAGACCCCATTACAGATGGTTGTGAGCCACCATGTGGTTGCTGGGAATTGAACTCAGGACCTTTGAAAGAGCAGGCAATGCTCTTAACCTCTGAGCCATCTCTCCAGCCCCCATCCCACATTCTTGAATACAAGTTAGCATCAATGAATTTGTCCTCATTTGCAGAGGAAAGGACTGAAAGGCAGTTCTTATTTGGGAAAGCGGGTTTTTGTTTGCTTTTGTTTTAGTTCCATGATGCTGTTTCAATGAGATGGAGTGGACAAGGCTGCCATCCAGGGACCCTTAGGAACCTTGTCCTCATTTGTTTTCCTGCCCCTTAAAGGACAGTTTCCTAAAAGCCTTCCTTATGGCTGGCTTTCTTGGGTCAAAGGCAAGCATCAGGGTCCTTTGAATGAAGGGTAGATCTCTTGTCAGGTTATGTCTTGCTCCTTTCAGAAGTCGCTGCATAGGTGTCAGTCACAGGGGTTTGTAGAAATCCCTGTTTAGAAGATGATCAGGATTGAACGTGATGGATTCCACTTAGTGTGAGCGTGGCTACTTTCATCATTTTTGCAAGGTTCAGGCCACCCTCTCCTCTTCCAAAGTTCATAGTAGCTGAACTAGGCCTTCTTCATATTTCTGGCTTCTGTGTTTGATGGGCCACAGACTCTCTGGACAGAATAGGAATCTCTGCTGTCTTCTGTCTCTGGTGGTTTTCCCTTGACAATCCATGGCTGAGCTCCTGGCTTCCTCCTTGCGTGAATTTCAAGCACCAAGTCATTGCTCCTTTCAGAGGGCTCCCAAGCTTGGAAAACTGCCAACGGATTGGATTTTCATTTCCTGAAACTTCAACCAAGCCCATAATTGGTGTGACAGACCAACAAGCTAGCAGGAACTCAGAGGAATGAGAGCCGGTGCAGCTGGGCTCTTCTGGAAGGACCCTGGGAGGGTGGCCTGGCTAGCCATGCCTGTGGGAGGAAATCAGGGTGCACCAGGTAGCGGTCCAAGCTTGGAGTCTGTTTTACAAAGTGGTTGTAGAAAAGTCACACCAGTGGGTGACAATTGTACCATTTTAACATGCGTAGGTGTTTCCCACACATTTTAAATGGTGACCCCTCTCGGCTGTATGTTACTCACTTTCCTTCCTCAAACCCAGAAAGTTGTTGACTTTAACATTAGAAAAACCTAGAATCTCTGAACATGACCTGATTCTTCTATTTGTTTGATCTACAAGTGAAGAAATGAGTGACCTGGTAAATTTTTACTGTGACCGATTCAGTGTTCCAAGCCATTATCATCTTTCTTCATTGCAGGTTGTTGATAAAATTAGTTTTTATTTAGCTAAGACTATGGTGACACTGTGTACCAGCGCCTATGGTGTTATTGCTAATTTACTCAAGCTCCCGAGATCAGTATAATCTCTTTTATATCTTGAAAGGGAATTGAGGCATAGGACTTTCCCAGGTCATGGCTAGTGAGAGACTGAATCTAGGTTGGGATTCTAGTCCCACCTAAAGCCTGGCCCCCAGTTTCGTGGCTTCTAGCTATGTAGTGCTGCCTACTACTTTCTGTGTATTTAACTGTCAGGCTTGTAGGTGTGTAGTGTAATGTATGCATGTGTATGTGTTCTTGAGTGTGTGTAGGTGTGCATACACATGTGTACATACGTGGAGATCCAGAGTGGATGCTGGGTGTCTTCCTGCATCTCTTTCTACTTCAGTGTTTGAGATAGGGTATTTTACTGAGCCTGGAACTCACAGGATAGGAAATAATGTCTTTGTGTCCTAGTGATCCTCCTGGCTCTGCCTCCCTGGCACTAGGATTGATTACAGGTGGGCACCTCCATGCCCAGACTTTTATGAGGGTTCTGGGGTCCAAACTCAGGGTCTCATGCTTGCTTAGCAAGCACTTTTAGTGTCTGGTTCTTATAGATAAAAAGGGCTTCTCCAGGCTTCTGAACTCCTTCCAGCCCATTATCCTGTGGATGAATAAACTCCCTTTCCCCCCCATGATGGTTTCTTAGAGTAGTCTTGAATCATTTCAAGTCCAGATGGGAGGAGTGAAGCAAAGCCGTCATAGGGAGGATGGCAATGAAAAACAGTAATTCAACAACCTCCATTAAGGCAAGGTGAGCACTAATGGAGTCAGGAACATCTCAGCAGGTGGAGTGAGCAGGCAGGGAACTTTGTGGTGGGGAAGAGACTTTGATTCTCAACTCAGCAAGGGAGAATGGGAACCTACAGCATGGAGCAGTGTCTGTGGATGAGAAATTGGTAAGAGACAGTATGGGTGAGAGAAATCTGGTTAGCCTGACTTTGACAGGGTTTCTGCTGAAGGCAAGTCAGGCTCACCAGGTATCGTTTGAGGATGATAGAGGACTATTGAAAATTGGGATTCTCAGTAAACAGATTTATCAAGGTTTCATTAAACTAGATTTTCATGAGGGAGTGTGTGAAGGTTCAGAAGACGGCTTGCTTTAGAAAGGGACTTGCTGCTGATGGCATCTCTGCTTAATATTGACTTTTCACACATGACTGCCTAGGAAATGGCCCAGGGACTTCTTTTCATAACCACACACCATCAAGTCGGTCAAAGTAATTAGGTCTGCATGTTAGGGTTTGGGATAGTAAACAGGTTGGGGGGTGGATTTGTATATCATTCACCGTTTCTTCCTTGTGATGGGCAGCTGACAAAACAACTTACAGGAAGAAGGACTTATTGTGGATCATTGTTCAGGAAATGGCCTAGGACCACCTCCTGTCTGCATCAGTGGGAGCTTGAAGCTGCTCGCTGTCTTCTGGTAGGTCAGGAAGCAGGAGCTCTAGCCAGAAGCAGAGCCAGGGAGTAGAGCTGGCCTGTGGACCGCAAGTCCCATGCCTAGCCTATGTTCATGCCCTTCTAAAGCAGCACACAGCTGGGGTGCTATTTCACATTGCTATAAGGAACTTTTAAAGCACATTACTTGCTAAAGCTTAGGCAACCCTGTGAGGCTCATGTAGAAGAGTCCAATGCAACTGTCTATGGTGTTCAGTTGCAGGCCACCAGTTCCATGGCAGGTGCCTTGAGGAACACACCCATGGAGTTCCTCTAAAAAGGGTGTTTCTCACTATCCTGAGTGAGGTAAGCCAGACCCAAAAGGAGGAACATGGGATGTATTCACTCATAATTGGTTTCTAGCCATAAATAAAGGACATTGAGCCTATAATTCATGATCCTAGAGAAGCTAAATAAGAAGGTGAACGCAAAGAAAAACATATAGTCATCCTCTTGGATATTAACCTTCATCAGGTGATGAAAGGAGACAGAGTCCCACATTGGAGAACCGGACTGAAATCTCAAGGTCCAAATCAGGAGCAGAAGGAGAGAGAGCCCGAGCAAGGAACTCAGGACCGCGAGGGGTGCACCCACACACTGAGGCAATGGGGATGTTCTATTGGGAACTCACTAAGGCCAGCTGGACTGGGTCTGAAAAAGCCTGGGATAAAACCAGACTCTCTGAACATAGCGGACAATGAGGGCTGCTGAGAAGTCAAGAACAATGGCACTGGGTTTTGATCCTACTGCACGTACTGGCTTTGTGGGAGCCTAGGCTGTTTGGATGCTCACCTTACTAGACCTGGAAGGAAGTGGGAGGTCCTTGGACTCCCCACAGGGCAGGGAACCCTGATTGCTCTTTGGGCTGACTAGGGAGGGGGACTTGACTGGGGGAGGGGGGGAGGGAAATGGGAGGCGGTGGCAGGGAGGAGACAGAAATCTTTAATAAATAAATAAATAAAATTAAAAAGGGTGTTTCTGGTCCTGCCAGCCGCTCTTCTGCTGCCCCGCTCTCTGAAGACCCCCTTCCATGGACATTTGCAGTGAACTTCATCTTATCAATGTCAGTCATGGTATCCACCTTGCAGAGTCAGGCTCCTTCAGTTACCTGGCCAAGGATGCCTCCAGGAAGGGGCACAGGTAGACGGCAGCCCTAGGTCTTTGCCTTCTAGGCCTGCTGTTGCCCTCTATGGGGTGGGGATTTTGATGTTTCTTGTTGATGGTTCTTGTGTTTTTCTCCCATGAATCTTCCTTTTGGTGAATGTGACTGGGGGGAACCATTATTGTTTCCCCGCTGAAAACCATGTAAGTGTGGAAGGACTTGGAATCCCAGGTTCAGCCATGAGTACTCCTGTGTAGGCAGGGCCATCTGCCTGTCCCCAGTTCTTCAAGGCCAGGCTCTCTTGGTCACAGTAGTTCAACTTGTCTCTCAGTCCCACTCATGAGTTTCTCTGTGCCCCATGGCATAACCACACCAGGAATGAGGAGACCTGTGAAGGTGTAGATGGAGTGAAGGCTCAAGGCCAGGGAGAGCTGCAGCTTGCTCTAGGACAATGTCTCCTTCACCTAGAGTCCTCCAAAACCAATCGTACTGAAATATTACCGTGTGTGCTTTCCACCAGGGCACCTGGAAGAAGCCAGACACTCACCTCCTCATGCTGCTGACACAGCCAGGATGGCTTTGACATCAGTAAGTGGTTGATTCTTACATCGCTGGCCGTTTCCATATTCCTTTGTCCCTCTTCCACAGCTGTGAGCAGGTGGCCCTTTGTTCAACGTCTCTGAATTAGTCACTGTTCCATCACTGTGAGGAGACACCGTGACTAAGGCAATTCTTACAAGAGGAAGCATTTAATTGGGAGCTTGCTTACAGTTTCAGAGGTTTAGTCCATTATCAGCTTTGTAGGGAGTATGGCGGCATGTAGGTAGTTTCTGCAGCAGTAGCTGAGAGTTCTGTATCCTGATCTACAGGCAACATGGGGGTTTGAAACCCAAAAGCCCATCCCCAGTGATACACCAAGGCCACACCTCCTAATTCTTGTATTCTTTTCAAAGAGTTCCACTCCTAGCGACTAAGCATACAAATATATGACCCTACAGGGGCATTCTTGTTCAAAATGCCACAGTTATGCAGGAAAGGATGAGGGCAAGGATGGAGCCTGATATGGCCTGGAGTGTCTGGAAAGCCATGCTGGGCAGAAGCGGGGTTGGTACTCTCTGTGTGTTCCTTTCCTCCTTCAAGGCAATAGGTGTGCCTACAGGAGAGGAGGGATGGGGCAGAGAGCATCAGGTTAGGGAGGAGGGTGTATGACAGCCCTGCGGGTGTGTGCCTCTCGATGACTGGGGAACAGCCACACCCATATAAGGCGTTGGGTCGTCCATTCTTGCTGGGAGCCCATTCCCTAGAGCTATAAGAGTCTTGAGCTCTACGACTGAACTAGCCGGGCGTGTTCCCTAGAGCAATAAAAGCCATTGTTTTTGTCATCCTCAAGCCTGACCAGTCCACCTTATATATTCCACATTTATAAATACTTACTGGCTAATAAGAATATTTTTCAAGGTTCTAGGAACCTAGGACACATGCCAGTGTTCCATTTTAGTGGGTCTCTGATACTTAAGGTTGTTTGTTTTTACTAGATCTCTTTTTAAAAATATTTATTTATTTATTTATTTATTTATTTATTTATTTATTTATTATGTATACATTACTCTGTTTGCTTGTATGCCTGCAGGCCAGAAGAGGGCACCAGACCTCATTATATATGGTTGTGAGCCACCATGTGGTTGCTGGGAGTTGGACTTGGGACCTTTGGAAGGGCAGGCAATGCTCTTAACCACTGAGCCATCTCTCCAGCCCACTAGATCTCTTTACAATTTTAAGAGCTCCATCAGGACAAAGTGTTTGGCACATCTTGGCCTTTCCTCCTAGGAGGGGAGCATACTCTGAGGCCATTTGGATCTGAGCCAGACACTCACCTGATTTCTGAATCTGGAGTGTTCTGTTTAGATGAGAGGTGGCTTTCACTGTCCCACCTCTCTAGCTTCAAGTCACAATCTTTGGACTCTCGAAGAAGGGAGCTGAGTTACTAATCGCAGATTATTAACCTTGGAGTATTCATGTTGCCATGCTTAAAATTCTCAACCTTTAGGCCAGAAAGACAGCTCTATAAGGTAAGAGGTGACCTGCATTCAATATTTGGAACTCACAGGGTGGAAGGAGACAACTGACCCTCACAAGTTGTCCTCTGATCCCTGTTTACACACATGTGCAACACACACAATGCATAAATTAGTTTTAAAAAGTTGGAATACTTAGTGACCCCTACTGAGGATATCTGCTTCCAGAGGATGGTGCCTCATTATTCCTGAGGTCTGTGAGAGAGCCTGAGCAGAAAGGGGGCTGGAGAGGTCTTAGGTAAGAACCATTAGACATGGATGAAGTGAAGTGGGGTCTCCAGAAGAGGTCCAGCCACTGAGAGAATGAGGAGAGTGGAAATAGAATGCCAAGCTACCAAGTTATGAGGGACTGCCAGGCTTGGGAGTGCAGCCTGGGGAGGGTCATGCGAAATGGGCTAAGTAAAAGGATTGACACCCCAACAGAGGAGCCTGCTTTTTTCACATCTACACATCACACGGTTGGGCCCCCAAATTCCCCTGAAAGGGCACCTGAACCCTCTGCACCAAGATGCCCATACTAGATGGGGTAACTTATGCTGAGCTAACAACATCCTGGTGAGGGTAGGTGGGTAAATGATTGCCAACTCCAGCTGCATGGAAGAAGGGGCCCTGGTAGGAATAGCCGGAGGAGCCTGCATCTTGGGTTCATTCTAGCGGATTCTCAGCTCAGCTGAAAAGTGTGCACTTACCACACCTAAGGTTGTACACAGGAGCTGAATGTGGTCTCTTCAGCAAGTGAGTTCTCAGACATGATCTGTTCTGATCCAGCCTGGCTTGTGATTTCACATCCCAGTGCTCGGGGGGTAACCTGGAGGAGGAAACCAAAGCAATGGGATTCTAGCTCAGTGACTGTTGACTCTAAACTTGTATTCATTTTTGTCTTTGATTTTTTTTTTCCTATGGAATCTCAATTACAGTCACTGTTTCTTTATTTCAAAGAACAAATAATAGAAACAAGTGAACCAGGAAACCAAAGCCAAGAAACACATACTGTTAAGGATTCTAGTTAATTCAGACTCAGAGTCTAGTCATTCTAAGCAAGTAGTTGCAATACCATAGTTGGTGAATATGCTGGCTCTCCCCCTGTCATGCTGCTAACTTCCCCAACTTTACGGTGCACGAGAGATGTAACTGTTGGATCTCTTTTTCCATCATTTAGGGGTCACCTCCAGGAATTGGACCTTACTATGAGAACCATGGGTATCAGTCTGAGCATTTCTACCCACCGAGGCCACCTGTGGCTCCCAATGGCCACAACCTGTATCCAGTCCAGTACTACCCATCTCCAGTGCCCCAGTACGCCCCGAGGGTTACAACACAGGTCTCAACACCTGTCATCCATACACAGCGCAGGTCCTCAGGGACACCGTGCACCTCAAACTCAAGTAAGACTCTTCGGCATTGCAGTTTCTGGGTCTGCCTTCTCTTGGGATCTCTTATTCCCCTATATGTTGTCATTAACTCTGCGCTGGCAGCCAGAGCTGTTTGCCTTCCACTCTGTAGCTGGTCAGGGCCGTGGCACTGGCCTCACCTCTTCTTTGGCAGGGAGAGACCTTATTCTCCCCTTGGCTTTTACTGTAGCACCACTGTGTGCTTGCCTAGCTCAGCTGGTCTTTTGGTACATGGTTTATTATTCTTGCCTCTGTGCTTTTGGGTGTGTTGTCTTGAATCAATAGTAAGCACTCGAGGTTAGGAGTCTTACGTGTTATTGGTGTGCACAGAAGACAGAGGGTTCAAGGTTAAGATACCTCCTGCGGTTACCACTCTCACATCTGCCAGTGCTTGCCCCCAGCAAAAGGGTCTCCCCCACAAGGGGGTTTCTCTCCTTCCAGGGTCTGCCTGTATCCTTTCTATGGGAGCCAGGCAGCTGTGGCATGACTGCTCTCCCATTCCCGATCACTTCTCTGTGTTTAGAAGACACATTGGGAATAGCACAGGAATGAATGTGTCAGGTCCTCAACCCCTCCTGTAATCCCAGAACAATGCTGGAGGTTGAGTATGAAAGCTGAATGTCTTTACCCTCTCCTTGGCCCTTTCTCTCAGTAGGTTATTCTCTCTCCAGATTCTTTACCCCTGTGTCCCCCCATCTTTTAATTCAGACTGTTCCCAGTGATCAGGAAGTGACGGACATGGGAAAAATATGTTAGTTTCCTGCCAGGTGCCTATGTATAGACAGGATACACCCTAGGCTGTGATTTTCCACTACAAACCTGCATTGTAAAACCTCTGACTGTACTTGGATGAAATCTGATGGTCAGGCTTTCAGACTGGTGTCTTGGGCTTCCTACCATTGGCTTGCCAAAAGTACAGATTGATGCCCATGTCCCATGGACTGGAAAGTAATTTAGTAACTTTATTTTATTATCTTTTAAACGCCCCTTGACATTGTTTTTAAAATTATGTTACTGGGGCTGGAGTAATGGCTCAGCAGTAAAGAGCACTAGCTGTTCTTACAGAGTACTTGAGTTCTACAACTCCAGCTGGAGGGAATCCAATGCCATCTTCCAGCCTCTGAGGGCATGTGCACACACACACATACACCAAAAAGAAAACACATGTTGTTGACATATAAGACATAAAAAGTCTACATTTTTTTTGCCAGAATGATCTTGAGCTCTGGAACAGCACATTAAGTTGAAAGCATTAAATCAAAAGTCCCGAGTGTAAGGACATTCTACTTCGGTTTATCTGTTTGCTCTAGCAACTGTCATGGAGCGTTCCCATTTGAGTGGCAGTGTGTGCGTCTGCAAGAGCCTTTGAAGAATTCAAAGTCAACAATCCTGTGATGCAGAGATACCGCAGGGTTGAGTCAACAGGCTGTGCTGGTAGAGATGGATGTAAACGAACAGTGGCCCAAGACTGAACCATGCAAATCTGTGCGGAGCTGACCGCAGCTGGTGACACTTGCCTGTCCAGAGGTGAAATGGGGGCTTGTTGCTACAGACACAGTCCTGAGCAAACCAGCCAGATTGTGACTCTGCACATGCCCCAACCAGAACTGAAGGACACCTGATTTAATCTCCCTTACTCACGAGCCAAGTTACTGATTTAGTGTTTGTTTTTTTCCCCCGGCTGAGCTGAGCTAGGCTCCTGAACATGCTCGGCAAGTGTTTACCTCTGAGACACATGGCCAGCTTTAAGCAAGTTATTTTACCTCAGGTACAGTGGCATGTAGATAAGTTGCCCAAAGAGGAAAGTGTGCTTGGTAATTCGTCAGGTGAGCCATCAAGAATTTCTCCTGTGGGTTTCTGGGTGGCTCCACCCTGGCGCCTGAAGGCATAGTCACCTCTCACTGGGTTTTGATAAAATCGCCACCTGGTGAAGCTTTCAGACCTGGGCCTCTACTGTGAGGCTGCTGGGAGTACAGGTTGCCCACTTTACCATAGGAGCACAATCCCCGTTGATAGGGATGAGGATCAGTCCCCAGGAGCTCTTTGAAAGCTTTTATGCCATTAGCAGGATGCAGTAGCCAGATAAAAGCAAGCCTTCAGGTCCTAAGCAGGTCAGCTTGGGTCTTTTGACTCCAGAACTCTAGGTGACCCTGTCCTGCTGACTTCTGGAAGTACACTGCATGTAGCTGGGATTCACAGGCTTGAAGGCACTCTCTAGCCTGGGAGTGTCTGTTTCAGTGATATTTCCCTTGCCCTGTTTCTCTGCCTTTCTTTCAAAGAAACCTCTAGGGACCCCTGAGACTTGAACTTCACCTCAAGAGGGAGTTGTTGGGAGTGATGTGTCCCTCACTGTCAGAGGCCAGGTGTCAGATAAATCAGGGTCCCTTTCCTAACATCTGGTTCTTTCTTCTGAAACTTGATGTTATTTTTGGTTCAAAACTCTGTCCAGAGTGCTATCCCTGTTTGCTATGGCTGGAGAAATCAGTGAACTATTAGAAAATATTCTCCAAATTATTTTATTCTAAGCTGAATTTTTACTTTTATTTTATGAGTGCCTACACTAACATATGTGCACCATGTGCATACAGGGCCCGTAAAAGCCTGAAGAGGGCACTGGATCCCTTGGAACTAGAGTAAAAGATAGTTGAGAGTCACCGAGTGTGACCTGGGAACTGAACTCAGGTCTTCAACAAGTGCTACTAAGCTACTAAGCCATCTCTCTAGTTCCTTGTTTGGGGTTTTGTTGTTGCTTGTTTGTTTTGAACATTAATTTATTTTTGGTGGGTGAGGTTCCACGGAGTGTGTAGAGGTCAGAGAAGCCTGTTGGATGAAACTCTCTTCTTCTACTATGTAGGATCTGGAAATCAAATTTTCAAAACCTTCTTACCCTGTCTTGGCAAGGTTTGGCAGTCTTTTTGCTTGTATCCTGTTTATCCAGTCTGGACACAGTGCATTTTGTCAGTGGTCAAAGCAGGGCCAGTTCTTTGCCCAAAGGCCAGTTTTGTCAAAAATAAAACAAGTTCCAAGTAGAGTGTCTTCAGTACCCAACATTCTCTCCGGAATAGATCGGTGGTGCCAGGACCAATCGTGTCTCACATCAACAGAACCCTAAGTTATTTAAATGCCATATTCTACAGTTCTCTGAAGTGGTTCAAGATTACCTATCTATCTCTATGTATTACAATCTCTATGTATCTAAAGAACCTGATTAGTCTAACTATAAGTATGACAAACATGGATGACTATTGACCTATAATTCTTAATACCTATATAACTTAAAGACTAATACTTCATATTAAAAATATTAAACAATATTTAAACAACTGTGCAGCAAATGAGTACAATGACCTCCAAATGTAAACAATGTATAAGTATCTTGATCAGGGGTAGAAATGTGTAGTGCAATATGATAAATATACCCTAAAATTGCATCAATATACAAAATATCTTAAGCAGAGGTAGAAGCAGGCATACATACAATATGACAAAATAACTTTGCATAGGTGCACAAATATTGTAAACAGAAATAGGAGCATATTAATATAAGAAATATAATTTGAATTTGTATCAATATAGGAATCTATGCCAATGTAAATAATGTAAATTGTCTATAAATTTTAGCTCTCATGTAATAATCTAATCTATTATACTATCCCATCCAATCCCTCCTTTTTTTCTTTATCAAATGAGATCCCTGAGCTCACTTCGTTTCCATCTCCAACCCTGCACCACTTATAACCAACCCCTAATAGATGTCCCTAATCCTGAGGACAAACTTTGTTGGGAAAAGGGACATTGTTTTCTAGAATTACTTCCAGTTGTCATGAAAGTGATGTTATTTCTATGGGATCCTGTAAAAACTAAAAATGATGGTTAACTTTCAAGATTACTGTCTGGTATAATTGCAAATAGTCTCTGAGAAGTCAGTAGGGGTTTTCTGAAGTTCTTATTTGAAGTTCTGGCCAGAACATTTTGTAAGAAGGTACACCATCTCAGCTAGCCAAGTTGGAATCTTCTTGAGCAGTTTGTAACCCAAAACTGATCTTAAGATGGTGCTATCAGCATGATGACATCATTGTTGTTGTGGGGCCCAATCTTCTTTCTGGAAACTTCAAAGATTACTGCAGGAAAATTTATTTTTCATTGTGGAGAACTTAAACATTATTCATATAGACATATATTTAACAAAGGTGTCATAGAGACAAAAATAGGTATGGGGAGAATTAAAAATTTTTGAAAGCAAAGTTTTGATAATAGTAGTTTCTAAATCTTATCTTTCTTCTGCCCCATACCAGGTAGCTACTGATATGAGGCAGAAATTCTGACATTTTCTTTTAACAACATGCTTGGACTTAGAGAAGGATAGCCACTGTCCAATTTCAAAGCCAGCTTTGATTTTTAAGTGAGTCATGACTACATACTGAGAAGCACGGGAATATGTATGTTTAGGTAGTGAAATTGGTATCATAAGTCAGATTTTTCTTTGGTTGGTGATTCTTTCTGGATAGCTATCTTTTCTTCTTTAGGCATCCAATATCTCTTGGCTTTTTGAAGATGGGTATTTTCCTGCAAAGACAATAACAGAACCCTGCCCCAACCCTTATGAGGATTCCGTATTACCTGTATGATTGTTACCTCTGTGGATGAGCTGTCATTTCTTTCTCAAGAGGTTTATCTTTTTTAAGCTGAATCTTTATTAATTTTGATGGTATCCATAGCTTTTATTTTCCAATGGAAATAAGAGCTAAACCCCTTACCCAGTGTAGCACATCTCCTGATTTTCATTCTGGAGTTAACACATCCTTGAAATATACCAGCTGATTTAATTCAGAAGTGTTTTTCTATAATGCAATGTTTCTCTGCTGCTGTTGCTTCTTTCTCATTAGCATTAAGAAAACTCAAGGTTAATAAAGCGTTATGCAATCTATTCCTGGGGGTATGTTTCACCCCTTTCTGTTTGTTTGACATATTTTTTATAGTTTGACTTGATCTTTCTGTAACTGCCTGACCTGTAGGATTGTGTGGTATACCTGTAATATGCTTTATATTATAATAAGCAAAAAAAAAGGTTTCATTTTCTTAGAGCCATACTCTGGACCATTGCCTGTCTTTGTTTATTTGTGCAGGAATACCCATGATAACCATAACTTCTAATAAATGTGTGGTTACTGTGTCAGTCTTTTCCAAACTCAAAGCAACAGTCCATTGAAAACCTGAATAAGTGTCAATGGTGTGGTGTATATATTTTAATTTTCCAAATTCTACAAATTGTAACATATACATCTGCCAGATTTCATTCCTTTGAGTACTGTTTGGGTTACTCCCTTCAGGCAGTAATGTTTGTTTATAGAAAGAACAAGTAGGACATCTCCTTATAATCTCCTTAGCTTGTCATGTAATAAAAAAAAAGTCCCTTTTAAACCTTTGCTATTGAAATGGTGCTTTTTAATAAAATGTTGAGGCCTTCAGCACATTTCCAATCAATAATCAATCAATTTCTCCATTATCTTGTGCTAGAGGACCTGACAGACCCATATGGAATTGGATGTGGGTCGTGTATATGGGACAAAGCCTATTCCTGATTATATCTTGAACCTGAATAAATAATGAAGTCATTTCTGTATCATCTGGTATGAACTCAGCAGTTTCAATATGCAAAACAACTCTTTCTGCATATTATGAATCAGTAACTATTTTGAGAGGTTCTTTAAAATCCCTAAGTACCATGAAAATAGCATAAAACTCTGTCCTTTGGATAGAATTATAAGGGCTTTGTTGCACCTTATTTAAATCTTCTAATTTGTAACCTGCGTTTCCTGATTTATTTGCATCAGTGGAGAATGTAGGGGTTCCAATTATTGGTATGTCACTTACAATGCTGGGAAGGATCCAATTACCTCTCTTTATAAGGTAAATTCTATCACTTTTGATGTAGTTGTTATTAATCGCTCCCCCAAAATTAGTGCATGTTCTGTGGTAGGAAGTCACTTGTTTGTTCCTGGCTGCTTAACCCCAAAAATAACCACACAGAAACTATATTAATTAAATCACTACTTGGTCTATTAGCTCTTGCTTCTTATTGGCTAGCTCTTACATCTTAATTTAACCCATTTCTATTAATCTGTGTATTGCCACATGACTGTGCCTTACCGGCAAGATTTCGTCTGGCATCTGGCATCTGGTGGGGCTACATGGCTTCCCCCTCACTTCACCTTCTTTCTCCCAGCATTCAGTTTAGTTTTCCTCGCCTACTTCTATTCTGCTCCACCAGGCCCAAGACAGCTTCTTTATTAACAAATGGTATTCACAGCATATAGAGAGGAATCCCACATCAACTCCCTTTGCTGTCTAAATAAAAAGGAAGGCCCTAACCCAACGTAGCAAAATTACATATAACAAAACAGTTATCAAGCAACAACTACAGTTACAACATTTATATCTGCTTCATCCTTTATCACAACCAAGGAAAGCTACAACTACAACTATCCATTCTTCAACTCTATCAAAGACCCCAAAAGGATAAAATATTACCTAGGTTAACAAAAAGTACATTATAAGCAACTCCTGAAACTCCAGAATTGACAAAGATCTCATTGCCTGGACAGTCACCCGAAGTTCCTCTGCAACACTGGAGCATCCATCTTCAGCCTACAGGCCCATAGTATTTAGCAGAGTCTTCCATGAAGCAGGAAATTTCAAAGACAGTTCTGCCTATATTGGCAGTTTGTCAGGCATATTTTCTGTGTCCTACAGAATGTCTAGCAGACTCTTTCATGAAGCATGAACCCCAAAGGATTGTCCCACCCCTAGGCAAGTTCAGCAGTCATTTCTCTGTGAGTTCTGCATGTCCACTTCATACAGCACAGCTTCAAGCAGTCCAGGCAAGAACAGTCTCATGCCCAAATGTCCAACCAATGCCATAAGGATCCTCTTTGATGCCCATTATCCTCCCAAAGCAGATTGGTGCTGCCAGGAGCAGATGTGTCTCATTGTCATAAAAAGTCCTAACTTCTCAAAACATTTTAAATACTATATTCTGAGGGTCTCTGAAAGATTTGAAGAATACCTAACTGAAATATATTTCTATATATCTAGAAAACCTAACTAACATGACTACAAGCTTGACTATATTTCTTAATTATACATTACATTTTAATGAACTTCACAAACAAAATACCTTAATCAAGAGCAGAAACACACATATAACAAAATTGACCTAAAATTTGTATCAATAGAGTAAGATCCATACCAGTGAAAATCTCTATAACATATTCCCTTTTAAATGTAAACAAACATTTATAAACAATAATTTAGGGAATTTGGGCATAGTTCTCTCCAAACTGCTTCTTGCTTTTTTTTGTTGGGCAAAGTAATTTTTGGGGACTGTTTATAGAGACCTTTCAGATGGTCCTGGTGCATCAAACTACATTAGGCTGGAATGAATCCACAGTTTCTCATCCTCTGTGGAAACAAAAGAAGATTCTCTTTTCCAAAGCAGCATATATTTAGACCCATATTTTTAAGTCAAGGCACCTTTAAGATATATATGTTGGTTTAGCTTAACCAACAGCTTAACCATTGTGCATTAACAGCCTGCACAATGATATATCTCTCTGTACTTAACTCCATCATAGTCAAAAATTCACAGAAAACACAATAATATACATAATAAAGACTCTCTGTGTATATTCCATCTTTACATGGTTTATTTTTCTTACTCTATTACTTTTTCTGCAAGTTTACTCTGTTTCTTTAAAGACTTAGTTTTATTTTTTTAAAAAAAAAAACATTTACTTCTTTTTATAACTCTCTATACTCTTTTTTTCTATCTCCCAAGCCTAGAGGCCTTTTATGTCTGAATATGTCTTATTGTGTATCTGAAATTCTTTTCTGTCCTGGCATGCTTTTAAAATGGTAAGCAGCTTGGTCACGGGGGCCCTGGGTGCTGATTCTGCCTCCCTTCAACTTTCAGAATGGCAAAGGTACCATTACTGCCCGCTCTGGAACCATCAGGTAGGATCTGTGCTCACTACTTTAACTCTAAGAAGGAACATGCAACAATAAACCCTTTTTATTTGAGTAATAGCTAAATATGTGATGCAGAGCACTGCACGGCCTGGAATTATCCCTGTGTGTGGCAGTGGAATTCACCATGCTTTCCTACCTGTGCACTCCTAGAAGACCAGATCCCATTGCCTGCTCAGATGAGGGGCACTGAGCTGCAGGCATGGTCTCAGCTACTTTTCTCATAACCCCACAGGGACATATAAGCACCTGGGCCCACAAACCCCATTCAAGTGTCCCATAGCTGAATCTCCCAAAAGAGTTAGAGCCATTTGTGCTGGTAAACCAGGAAGCTGCTGCTTTGAAACTGCATGTTTTTTTTTTAATTAATTAATTGATTAATGATTAAATCACTGCTTGGCCTATTAGCTCTTGATTTTTACTGGCTAGCTCTTACATATTAATTTGACCCATTTGTATTAATCTGTATATTGCCACATGGCCTGAAGGGTTGGTGATTGTTTTTTGTAGTACCTTATAATACACTTCTCAGTAAGATGAGTTGGTTTATGTTCCATTTCTGAGACTACAGGAATGTTAATCTGGGTTTTGCATTGCTGCAACAGATCACAGTCCCTTAGATAGACTGCTATATTAGCCACATATGGCTTGAGTCTTCCTCTCTGTCCTTCTGGCTCTATGCATTGAACCCATCTCATGTTTTGTTTTACTTGAGATATGGTTTCAATTCCTAGAAATTGAACATCTGCCTCCTGAAGAGGTCAATTCGGATGGCAAGAATCTGGAGTAGTAATATTCACATCTGCACCCATGTCCAATAATCCTTCAATTACAATGTTATTTATTTATACTCTCAGTTTTGGTCTTTGATCATGTATAGAAGTCTGCCAAAAATAATGTGTTTTCTATTTTCAATTGGATTTTTTGATTCATCCTTCATTTCTTTTCTATCATTCAGTGCAATATGATATTTTACAACAGGCACTGGATTTTTTAACTTTCCTGGAAGGCATGTCCTCCATGGTGACTGAGAATGACTGGGCAACATTAAGCCTGGAGATCTGTAAGAGGCCCCCCATGGTAATGGGTTGCCTTTTTTGTCTCTTGGTGATCTACATTCTTTGGTCCAATATCAGCCTTTGCTGCATCTTTTATATAATCCAGAAGATTGAGACCATCTATTTTTGCCATTCCCAGAGGAAACATTATTTCTAGGCATGCCTTGTCTACAATCCCTTCTCAGATGTCCTCTTCTACCACAATTAAAGCATTTGGTATTTTGATATCTATTCATATCTTTGGAAATTGCTTCATCCACCCAAACCTCAGTATTATAGTCAAATGACCTAACATTGACTATGTGCAGGATCCTTTGGTTCTGATATTACCTTTAAAGACCCAAGTCTTTTTGCATTCTAAATTTTCATTTTCAAAAGCCAGAGATTCAATAAGTACTCATCTAACTTTTTCATGTTACCCCTATTTGTACAGCTTTAGTTAATATTTGTAAAAAGTCACTAAAGGTTACTCTTAGGTCTTGCATGACCTTAGTGTATGATTCAATTATTCTTCCTATTCTTGACTCCTGTCTTGTGCATTCAAGGCTGGCTTATGGACAAGATGTGTTCATTTTAAATAGCTTGACTTTGTGGATCAGCATAACAGCCCTCACCAATAATTAGATATTGGGAAACCTAAAATCCTTTGTCCCTACCTTTCTGTTCTAGGACTTTAGCCTCCTCTCTCCAATATCACTTCCACTGTGACTGCAGCCCATCTTTTAGTACCATTGAGACTAATTGAAGCCAATAAAATATGGAATAACCCTATTATTTGAAGCCCATGTCTTTACCATCTCCCTAACAAATGGTGAATGCATGCCATAAGATACTAATGCTTGCTTAATTTTTTTTTTAGATCTTTCATACTATAGGTTTCAAATTACATTCTTAGTTGCATTTTGGCATTGAGTATTTGTTGTCTTTTCAGAGGCAATAACAGAATAAGTAGCTAAAACTCTTAGTAAGTCATCTTTGACTCTGGGAGGTACTGGTGATGCTAAATCCTTTGCCTGTACTTCCTCTCCTTGCTTATCAGTTCTGACAAATTCCTCAATCGATTCAAATCTTTTTGCCACTGTATATGTAATGCTTGAATCCCTTCACCTGTGAATATTTCTAACGATTTCATCAAATCAATTAATTTCTGATTCTCACTTTGCACATATGATTCCAAGGTTTTAAAATTTTCTGTTAATGATACTTTCTCATCCTTAGATCTTATTTGGATGGCATGCAGATTGTCTTCCTGGAGATACTTCTATCTGCTAGCTTATCATAACTTTTAAACAGATTTTAATTGTCAATTTCAACAATATGAATCCTTTTAGATAACCTCTCAGTATCCTTTTGTAAAGTTTCATAACCTATTGGCATGGATTGAATTTTGCCTGTCAAATTAATGTTATCATTTTCAATTGTATAAATTCTTTCAGCTAAAGACTGTATCCATCCTAAAATTTCTCATTCTTGACTCTGTTATCAAACCATTTCTTTAAGGATATAATATGAAGAACAAAACTAATAGCTGCCATGATCACAAAAATATGTGTACAAGGTAACTCAGATAGCTCTTGCAGAATTCCATCCATAGTAGAAACAAAAGGGTTCTTAAATTCCTGGATGATGATATTGTCTGCAATTATCTTGGGATTGGTTTAAAATTTTTAAATTTATTTATTTACTAATCAAATAAACTTCCCTCCATTATAATTTTCAGAAAATTATTGTAGGAGTAATAATCTTAATTGGCCAGCAGCTGTCTTAGATGTGGCAGGAAGGCAGGTCCTAGATTAGTACCTGAATTACCTGAGACTTAATTACTAACAAATTTAGTTAATTTCTTAAGAGCAGCACATCTGCATACGGAAGTTTGAGTTGGGCAGGATATCAAGGAGCCTAGAGCTTGCAGACATCTATCTGGGTGATTTTCCCAGCTATAGGAAATGTAAGAATTCTAAGCAAGTTTAAATGTGCCCACATTAAGACAGACTGTTGGTTATGTGTAGCAAGTGTATTTTGGACTTGGACTTCTAATCTCTTTCCCTTCCTGCTTCTCCTCCTCTTTTTTGGTATTTTGGGATAGTAACACATGTATTTTAGGCCGGTATTAAATTCCCTCACCTCTCCAGCTCACCTCCCCAACTACTGGGATTATAGACAGATGTTTGACTTGTGTTATTTTTCAAGTTGAATGACTCCATGGTAACTCTGTGGGATACTGAGGAGCATCAACACTTGATGCATGGTGGAAGGACGTCTTCTCACAGCACTGACCTGAGCATTCCTCTCTTCTGCAGAAACCAAGAAGTCGCTGTGTGTTGCCCTTGCCCTGGGCACTGTCCTTGTGGGTGCTGCTGTAGCTGTTGTTTTGCTTTGGAGGTTCTGTAAGTTTTGGGCTGGGTGCTGCCACTGTGTGCATGGCTATGACTGTGACCCTGCTCCCCAGGTTGAAGGAGTCACCTGATGCCTCCCAATTAGGTTTTTTCCTTCTGGACAAGGCAGCCCTTTCCTCCATGTACCCATGAATCTGTGCTTTGCTTTCACTACCCTGTGGCTTGGGATATCCTAAAAATCCTGAACTAGTTCTCCCATCCAGGTACCAACCATGCTGTACCCTGCTGACCACGGAGAGTGAATGAAATGGGGCATGTTTAAGGAGGCATAGCCATAGCCTGACCCTTGTATATCACTGCACAACTGTGGCATCCTTGGCTGCCAGTCCCCTTCCTATGCCACATCTTGTAACCTTTTTAAGTGGCCTGGAGTGATGCAGACTCATGTGCACCTAGTGGACCCCTGAAGCCCACGAGATGACAAAGAGGAGGAAGCGTGAGGGCTCCCCTTACCCAAGCACCCTTCCCATTGGCTCTGCAGAAGAGTGCCCAGTCCTAGCTCCATATGTGTGTAGGTGGCAATGATATATCCCTTTCTTATGAGGAGGCAGTTTCTTCTATTCACTGGGCTTGAGGGTAGATGGCAAGCTTTTTATGGGCTCTACAGTTTCTTGGATGCTCAGCCTGATGAGTCCCCCACCCTTTCTTCCTTTAGTTCCAGAGGATAGCAAGTGCTCTACATCTGAGATGGAGTGTGGGTCTTCGGGTACCTGCATCAGCTCTTCTCTCTGGTGTGACGGGATCTCACACTGCCCCAATGAGGAAGATGAGAACCGGTGTGGTGAGTTTGGTGAGGAAGCACTGGGCTTGGTATGTCCGCCATATAGCAGCAGCTGGGGGACAGCCAAGCAGGGTTCTGTTCAGCCCACTGATACATCTTAGCATCCCTTCACTCAGAATTGTGTTCCTGGCCCTGAAACACACAGAGTGATGGGGAGGTGACAAAGTCAGAAAGGACTCAGTCAGGATGGCAGTTAAAGCAAGCAGGCTGTTGAAGATACAAGGTTGGCGTGCACTATGTATTCATCACGCATATATGAACAATCCCCACCACCACACACACACACACAAACTGCAGTGTTTCCACCTGTTTACCATACCTCCTTGGATGGCCGCTTTGAGATTTCTTTGCAAAGATGTCATTTCATTTTTCATGGGAGTCTGAGCGCAACTCCCTTGTCCACAGGGCTCATGGCTGAGCAACCCACCTGTGTTGACGTGCTGCTATGGCCAGTCACTTCCTGGTGGTCAATTCCATCTTGTACCCAGGATGCAATGCTTAGGTTGTGAATGGATAGGTAGAATACCTTCTTAGGATCTGAGCTGCTGGGAAGACATTTCTGTGTTCAAGATTTGGGTTTGTACAGTTTGCAGAGTTTTCATATGGAAGGGGCAAATGGCCTGTCATGATATGTGCCCTGTATAGATGGGAATAACTTACTTTCATGCTTCTAAATGTAACATGTTTAAGAATATGCATGGAGCATTCCCAAGAGTAGGGCATATATGAGCATGCACTTGCCCAAGTATCAGAACCCACCAGTTCCTGTTTGATTTCTTTGAGTCTTTCTCAAAACTGTCAGGAAAAAAAAACCTGAAGAACTGTGATATGACTGTGGTCAACAGCCCAGTGGTAAGTGCTTGAGGGTCATTGGCAGCTAATCCCTAAGTGTTCTCACCACAGACGAGAGAAAGGACCTAGTACGAAGGAGGGAGGTGAGCACACACAATTGTTAGTGGCAATGTTTCATGATGGACACCACAAACATATACATTCACTTATCATTTATGCTCTGAAAGACTTAGGAAAAAAATACTAACACTTAAAAAAAATCTTCCTGGGACCTGTTTCTATCATGTTGCCTCCCTCTTGCTCCTTATCAGTGTTGGAGAACACACGGGAGGGAAGACAGCCACCACCATGCGGGCAGTTCCATCACTAACTGTGGAAGTATATAGTCTGAGCTACATTTAAACACTTTAATTTTGAATACACTCGTAGACCTGCAGTGAAAGGTCACTCTGCCTCCAGCAATCACCTGGGCACTAACACACACCGATCACTGGACCTCTTCCCTGAGAGCCAGAGCCGTGAATTTGTATTGAATTTTATCTTACCCTGGTGTGACCTTATGGGTTTGACAAAGACTCAGCAGTGACTGTGTATCTACATCCAGATGCCCTGCACATTCCTCTGCCTGCGGTGTCTCCTCTCAGCCTCAGATCTTTGACT
The DNA here is from genome assembly GCF_014885135.2 of Alexandromys fortis. NCBI lineage: Eukaryota > Metazoa > Chordata > Mammalia > Rodentia > Cricetidae > Alexandromys > Alexandromys fortis. The sequence continues at coordinate 4,200,575 of NW_026068012.1, read as the reverse complement.
ACCTCCATAGCTTAGTTTTTCAAGTTCTGGAAGTTGCATAATTTTCAGATTGGCTTCGTTCTTTTTGCACTATGTGGTTGGGATTTTCACGGCTTTGTGGTTTCTCTTGGGTAAGGAGTGACATCCTATTGCCTAGCGTGTAGCAATGTGTGTTGTGTGTAATGCCACATAAGTGTAATGTCACAGAAGGCCAGAATAAGAGGGCGTCAGATCTGGAACTACAGTTACAGGCTGTTCTGAGCTGACCAACATGGGTGCTGAACTTGGGTTCTCTACAAGAGTAGTATGTGCTCTTAGTGGCCGAGTAATCTCTCCAGGCCTTGGGTTTTCTAGTCTGGACTTCTCATATGCTTGGAGTTGCCCGATCTGTTGGCTGCTATGACTTCTTTTCACTTTGTGTCATGCCTCTAAGACCCATTTGTGTGTGGCTTCTGTCAGGGCTTCATTCCCACTGACATCTGAATGACTTTCCACCATGTTGCTTGGCTGTGACATCCAAAGACGGTCACTAATGGGCTGTGGGCCATTTCCATTCAGAATTCTTTTAAAATGTTTTCTACCAGGGAAACAGGGGTTCACGGTCCTGTGTGCACAACCATGGCCTTAGGAAGAAGCTGGGAGCGTGTGCATGGACAGTGTGGGGCTGGACAGCGTCTGGAAGATGTGGATTGAGAGTCAAGAACTTATGAGCTCTCTTTCTCCCTGAGCAGTTCGCCTCTATGGACCAAGCTTCACCCTCCAGGTTTACTCATCTCAGAGGAAAGCCTGGTATCCCGTGTGCCAGGATGACTGGAATGAGAGCTACGGGAGAGCAGCCTGTAAAGAAATGGGCTACAAGTGAGTATGGTGCCTTCCAACACGACGGCACTGGCAGCAGGCAGACCATTTCTCCAACTCTGTATGTGCCAGGCACTGGATGCTGTAGACACTCGTTACCCTCCAAAAGCTGATCCCACAACCAAGGGCAACCTCAGCCTAGGCTCACTTCCACCTGTCCTGCGATCTTTCCTGGCTACTGGGAATGCCCATGGAGTGTTGGGATGCCAGGACAAGGGATGTTAGAAAAAGGCAATGGTCACTTTCTGTCCCTAGAACTTTTCAGATGATCTGAGTCTTTGCTCTGTTCACTTCAGGAGCCACTGGAGGCTCTGGATGTGGAAGAGACCTGAGCAGAACCACACTTAAGAATTCTTCTCTGCCAAGTGGTAATGGTTGCACAACTTTAATCCCAGCACTCAAGAGGCAGAGACAGTTAGATCTCTGAGACTGAGGCCAGCCTGGTCTATAAGAGTGAGTTCTAGGACAGCAAGGGCTACACTGAGAAACGCTGTCTCAAATAACCAAAAAAGAAAGAATTCATTTCTGTGTGCAGCAACCAAGGTTAAGAAGAAATAACTCCCGCCATCCCTTCCCGGCCAGGGGCTCCAGCATTGCCCAGCTTCTTCTGCTATAACAAAACACTTAAGGCTGGGTACTTTGTAAGGGAGGGGGGTTATTTTAGCCCACTATTCCGGAGGAAATCAAAGATCACGTGTCGGCTTCTGGTGAAGGCCTTGTACCGTTTCACCTCACGGTAGAAAAGAGCCGATGAGCACACGTCAGGCGGGTATTGAGGGGACCAGATCTGCTGTAACAACCTGCTCTAACCCCTTAGAAAGGCATTGATCCCTTTATGAGAGAAGAGTTGCTGTGACACAGGGTTACTTAAAGTTCCTATTGCCTCTCAACACTGCTGCATCAGAGCCCTCTCAGTGTGGAGCTGGAGCAGGTGAACCACATCCAAACTACGGCTCTCGCGAAGCCTGGCAAGCCTCAGGCCTGGGAAGAGAGTTATGATTCTAATGGGGATTTCTCTTCCATGGGGCAGTTGTGAGATCCTATACACACTAGGGCATTCTATTTGCCAGTTCTCAAAGGTGAATTGCTATTTGAAATGAAAAGTTGACATCTCGGCTAACGAGACACTTCAAAATGCCACCATTTGGGGCTGGGGAGACGGCTCAGTGGGTAAAGTACTCACCACAAAAGCATGTGGACCTCAGGTTGATCCGCAGCGCCCACATAAAAGCTCGCATGAAGGCAAACTGTAATCTCAGTGATGGAGAGGCAGAGATGGGAGGATCTCTGGGGCTTGCTGGTCAGCCAGCCTAGCTGAATTGATGATGTCCAGGTCCTGTAGGAGAGTCAAGCTCAAAACACAAGGTAGAAGAGGCCAGAAAGCTGCCTCAGCAGTTAAGAGCACTGGCTCCCCTTCCAGAGAGTCTGAGTTCAGTCCCCAGAACCCACATAGGGGTTCACAACCATCTGTAACTCCAGTTCCAGGGGACCCAGTGCCCTCACCTGGCCTCTAAGAGCACTAGGCTTATGTTTGATGCACAGACATATGTGCAGGCAGACACACATAATAATAATAATAATAATAATAATAATAATAATAATAATAATAATAATAAACACAAGGTGGAGAGCAATTGAGGGAGATACTCAGGGTTGACTCTGGTCTCCACATACATACATATATCTTGTGTACACAGAGACACCTCCAGGTCCAGAACCAGTGGGGATTTTATAACAAGGCAGACTAACAACTGTGCATTTTATTAGACGGTGTGTAATTGGGCATCCTTAGCAGCCCGTTGTCCTGGCTTACTCTGTGTCTGAAACACAGTTGATGGAAGACTCTGACTTTACAAGTCAAGGTTTCTGGAGTTCACACAATGGCTTTCACACAGCATGGATGAATCTGAACTTGGGTTTTGTTTTCTGGAGCATCCAGGTGTTCCTTCTATTGTAGCCATGATCCCAGGGTGGCTTTGTGATATGGGGCATACTCTGTGAGCTCATATGCCTAAAATGTCATTTTCAGTAAGATTTTCTGTCATCTCCAGGGACAATTTTTATCATAGTCAAGGAATACAAGACATCGGCGGGACAAGAAGCTTTATGAAGCTGAACATAAGCGCGGGCAACATCGACCTTTATAAAAAGCTCTACTACAGGTACGGAGGGCTCCTCTGATTTGCAGAATTTGAGGAGGAAGAGGAGATCCCACAGATGCTGCCGTTCTGAGTCGATTCCTATAGAGTGTATTCTGGGTGGCGGTGGTGGATAAGCTTCACACTGGTGGAGTTAGAGACAGGACCTGCACAGCAACCTTGGCTTAATTCTAGCAACTATCTGGGACCTACATGCCAATTTTCCATCTTGGTTTTGATCTCTACTGTCTGCCGGACTTTTGTGGTTGGTTGTTTGTTTGTTATTCTCCATGCACTGGGAGAAGAGGTATGTCTACTGTGCTGGGTTTATGTTAGTTAGCTTTTTGTTCCTTTGTAGAGAAAAGGGTTTTATTTTTGTTTTTGTTGACTCATGCTTTTAGAGATTCAAGTCACTTATAGCGTGACATGACTCTAGCAGGGTCCCAGGGTCACATCTCACCATGGCAGCAACACTAAGCTCTGTATGGCCTCTCTCCTTTTCCATGAGGCCACCAGGATTCTGTCACAGAGACTCCTCCATCCAGAGACAATTTCACATTACAGTTACCTCAAGTCTCTGCTCTCTCAGTACCCAGAACATAGATTTTGGGACTTATTTCTGGCATCAGCTCAGAGAGAAGAACTGTATGGCACTTTGGGCACTAGGAGTCCAAGAGATTTTCTGGCCCTTGACTTCAGCCCATGGCTGGCAGTGAGAGGATAACATGGGGTGATGTTCTGGGCCCTGGTGCAAGTTTCTAGTTCAATAAACATTTGTTGTGCCCAAGCCACAGATCATAGGGCTGATGGCTGAGCTGCTGGGAGTTTGGAGGGGGATGTAGACAGTTGTCATTTGTGCATATGTTTACAGGGTCATTGCTCTTCTCCAGGTGCTTTTGATGTTGGGGACCCATGATGTCTTCTTTGTGCAGAGACTTCCCAGGGTCTCATTGCTCATCTCTAGGTAGCTCAGGTGCTTCTAGGGCCAGCTGTCAGGAACTACATGTCAGGGCTGGAGAACTAATCACTCACTTTACCTCTACTGAGTTGCTTGCCTTCCTGGTGACTACCAGTCAGGATATTCTGCCTTAGGCTGGCTGTCCCTGAGAATGTGGCAGGGCTGACCAGGCTAGAGAGCAGTGTCCGACCAGATGTACCGTCCAGACAGCAGGGCTTAGCATAGGCGACAAGGGTTTTATGTGAATTGAATGGCTCTTTGTCTTCTGCAAGGACTCTGGCCTAGGATTTTGCCTAGCTGGCAAGTGCAGAAGGGAGGAGAGAGGAGGTATAGGCTGCTGTTGCAGAAGGGAGCATAGCAGGGAGGGGTAAACTCAGCTCACCAGTGAGGGCCTTCACACTTCCAGAGGTGGCTGGCAGGAAAGCTATTGTCTAGTATTGGGTTCCTTAAATTGTGACTCCTTTACACCTGAGAAAATTTTATGTGTCCCAGGTATATAGGACTGTTGGCCAAGGTTTACTGTTTTTTACTCTTTTTCTGACCACACGAGTCTTTAAGGCTAAGTGATATGGCTTGGATTAAACAATGGCTTTGATGGCTGGATCCAGCCTATTCCTTAGTTTTTTTTTTCCCTGAAAGTCTAGCCTCATGGCAGAGGTACTGGTCAGAGCCATGTTTATTGCCACAACTCTATGGCGTTTCAAGGCCCCTGACACCCCACCAACTATGCAGTCAGCTTTTCATCAGCACCATTTAAGTGTTTCATGGCAGGACCTCTTAAAAGAGCTGCAAGGTTTTGAAGCTAAAAGCTGTGTTCAGAAGCCTCTCTTAAATGAGAGCACTTGCCTCTAGCAAGCAGAGCCCACCCGAGAAAGTGCTGCTATCAAGAAGCTGTACTTTATTATTTTCTATCTAGAGTAACTTCCCAAGCTCTTGCAGGCTTTTAAGTGGGTTTGTTCAGCCCCACGTTGGCACACCATTTCTTGACCGAGATTTCTGTCCCACCAGGTCCCATAGCCATTTAATCTCAAAGAAATCACACAGAGGTCTACATTAATTATAAATTGATTGGCCTAGTAGCTCAGGCTTCTTATTAACTCTTTTAACTTATATTAGCCCATAATTCTTGTCTGTGTTAGCCATGTGGCGTGGTACCTTTTTCAGCGAGGCAGTCACATCTTGCTTTCTCTATGTCTGAGTGACAACTGCAGACTATTTCCTCTTCCCCGAATATTCTTGCTGCCCACCTCTACTTCCTGCCTGGCTACTGGCCAATCAGCATTTATTTAAAATACAAGAGACAGGGTACACAAGTCCTACAGCATAGAACTATAAGATAGATAAACAAATCAAATGTTTACTGATAACAAATCATAAACAAATCTGTCTTCAAGCACTACTAATGCTAATGTATACATATGATTTTGCTACTATTACAGATTAAAACAAATTTGCATACAAATGATAAGAATAAGTTTGTTTGTGTAGCACAATAAAACCTAAAAAATGTGAATTTACATACACAGGAGGAATGGTAGGAAAATACTAAAAGTTCTGCATTCTGTAATTAAACTTGTATATTTTATACACAGAAATGGGGCGTTGCAGTAACATTCTACAGCTCCTTACACACACAAGTCTAGAACTTGCAGAGAGGCATTTGCAGGGGCAGTCGTTGGTGCATATGGCCTGACTGTGTGTGCATACAAAGTGCCCGTGGTGTGTATTCAGAGTCAAGGCTTCAGTGAAGTCATTGGATGCAGAAATGCCCTCTTTCCAATGTTCCCTTCTTGAGGCTCTCTACTTGGTACCCTGGTTACCTTGGAGCACAAGTTAGCCAGGGCAGGTGATGGCACTCTTTATTTGGGGATTTGGAAAGGCCCCCATCCAGTGTGTGTTTGGGTGACAGTGGAGTGGGCTTATGCATGAGAGACTGTCCAAGTGGCCCTAACGGACATCATGTTTGGGAAGTTAAACATGATGGGATCTGAGCATGGTACTCTGACTGTATCCATTCTTTGCCACTATCCCTATGTAGGTCTAGTCACAGAAGTAGGGCCATTAGTGGTGGACAGGAGGCAACACTAGGAGAGGACCTCAGTGTCTCATTCCTGGGTGTGGTAACCAGAGTCCTTTCTTTCCAGTGATTCCTGTTCATCCCGCATGGTGGTTTCCTTGCAATGTATACGTGAGTACTTCCCAACGGCACTTCTCTATGCTTCTGAGTAGGATCCAGTCTTTGGCTTTGGGAAAATGTCCTTGGGTCTTGGGATATGGTGAGGGGAGGCTCCAGATGTCCCTGGAGTCCTCTTACTTACACTCAGATCTCTGTTTTGGAATGTTGCTGCGTTGTGGTGTCTATGAGTGCAGGTGATGACTGGACTCTGGCAGGCCTTGTTTTTAAGTGCTACCATGAGTGGGGAGCCCTGGTGGCTCCTTCTCCATGAAGTGGAGGGATGAGCTGTTTGTGAACCTGGAGCCTTTGCAGCAGTGACCTGGCCCAGGGCAAAGCCAGAGCAGTATCATTCATTCTTGCCCTGGGGCACATAGCTTCTGGGGTTCCTAAGGAGAAAGCCTGACTCTACCTTTCCTTGATAGCTCGTATGGTAGCTAATTAGCCCCCCCCACCCCCTCCCCGTGTGTGTCAACTACCCATGAACCCCCCCACACTGGGTAACTATGGATAGTTAGCCTAGGCCTGTTGAAACTCACCTTTCAGCAAAGAAGCTCTGAGTCTCCATAAGGTCCCCAGTTGGTGTTGTACATCAGGAGCCTCACAGGTGCTCCCACTAACTCACAACGAGGTTCAGGTGGCACTTAGAGGGTACGTCCAGAAGCCCTGCCCCACACTGTGCTGAGATGTACCAGGTCTGCTCAGCTAGCACCCCATAGCAACCACTGGCATGGGGCCCTTCCAGGACATCACGTAGTCTCCAACATCCACTTCTCATATTACCTTGATTTCTCTCTGTTGAGAACTTACCCCACACCTGTGAAGTTCTAGAGTTGTCCCTTGTCCCCTCACCCTCCACCCCTGCTTCAAGCCAGCATGGGCTGCTAACTCTGGAGTAGATTTCCTCTCCCAGTCAACTGGTCATCAGATAACCTGTTTCTTACTTCTTGAGAGGTGCTCAGCCTTCATTCACCCCATTATCCTTTTCTTATCTCCTCACACAGCCACTCACATGACCTCACCTCTTCTCATCTCCCCTTTTTAGCACAGGCTGAAGCCCTCACTCATCTCCTCACTGACTCCTGGCCTCATCTACCACCCTTTTCTTTGCCCAGAAGTCTGGGAGGACCCTGACTGTATCGGCCTCCCCGAGGAGCCTGTTACCAAGGACCTGCCCAGTCATGCCTATCGGAGACTGGTGGAACTGGGTACCATAAGGATTAGCCTGTGCTCCAACCAGGAAATAAGTGGCCCCTTGGATCCTTCCCACCCCACTTGCTTATTCAGACTCCTAAAAATAGGGAAAGAGAGGCAGAGACAGCCACCTTCCATCAGCCCTGTTGCCTGGGGAAGCCAAAGAAAGGCAGCTGAGTTGAGTACATATGATTGATTGGCTGTATGCTGCCCCTGGTATCTCCTGTTGACTAATACCTAGCATCTGCTTGTCACCCTCAGAGTGTGGGGTCCGCTCAGTGAGTCGCCAGAGCAGGATTGTGGGTGGATCGAATGCCTCACCAGGAGACTGGCCCTGGCAGGTCAGCCTGCACGTCCAAGACACCCATGTCTGTGGAGGCTCCATCATCACCCCCGACTGGATTGTGACAGCCGCTCACTGTGTGGAAGAGTATGTTTATATTCTATGAGGCCTGGGATGGCAGGGTGGAGTCACATGGCCAAGACTCCTAGGTTTAGAGTGTGGCTCTACCACCAGGGGACCCACAGCAAGCTGTATGGCAGCTGCTATGTGTGTATAATGGGGTGAGTGCTGCTGGGTGGGGAACATATGCCCTGCAGGTGTACAGTCTCATCCACTCACTAGACAAACGTGCATGTGGTCCCTCCTGTCTGCTGCTGCATCCCAGCCTAGGATAGGGATGCTCATAGTTAGGGAACAGCCATCTCTTCCTCTTACATCCCAGATTCTGAGGTCCCTCTGGTAGTTCAAGCTCTTCTAAACTCCCAAAGAAAATCCCAGATGCAAGGAAGAGCGTGACTGGTATCAGACTCCAAGTATGTCCATCAGTAGACACGTAGTAAGCACCCGCAGTGTGTCAGTAAATGCTCTGGCATATAGAGATTCGTGAGACAGTCTTGTCAGAAATGGAATTTTAAGTCTCACAGAATGGTGTCGGCCCTACTGCGGCCAGGTGAAGAGGATGGGAGGAGTAGCAGAATCCTCAGAGACCTGTTCAGCAGCAGGGAGCTGTAGGAGGTGGGAGGGAAGTGGGGAGCACCCTGTCACACCGTTGTACTCTGTGGCTTGGGGTACTCATCTCACTCCAGACCCCAGCTTATGTGTTTTAAAGATGCGGAGGGAGCACCTCATATCTGTGGTCCTGAGTTTCTGGATGCTGTTCCCCTGTCTCCCAGACCCCTCAACAAACCGAGGTACTGGACGGCATTCGCGGGGATTTTGAATCAGTATAGCATGTACTACGAAAAAAGACACCAGGTGGCAAAAGTGATTTCCCATCCAAATTACGACTCCAGGACCAAGAATAACGACATCGCTCTCATGAAACTGCAGACGCCTCTGACTTTTAATGGTATGTGAGGCTCGTTCCACTAGAGGGCAGCAACACCCTCTAGTTGTTTGGGTCAGAGCCAGCTTCAAACACTGCTTACTGTTCCTATGGGACAACATCCTCTCCTGCTGAGGCCATTATCTGGCTAATAATTTGTGAAGATCTGCTTTTAAAAATGTTTAAATTATTTTTTAAACTCTTATGTGATGGGTGTCTGGCCTGCTTGTATGTCTGTGCACCACTGTGTGCCTGGGGCCCACAGAGGCCAGAAGAGGGTGGGTATCAAATTCCCTGGGACAGTTGTGAGCCTCCACGTGAGTGCTGGAAATCAAACATGGGTCTTCTGAGAGAGCAGGCAGTGCTCCTAACCACTGAGCCATCTCTCCCAAGAGAACTGCTTTTTTTTTTCTTTTTTAAACAAATATGTTCTGAAAGCAGGATACTTTAAAATTGAAATGTAGACCCTTAGTTTTTTTTTTAAATGTGTTTTCTCACCAATATTTTGTAAACACTTAAGAATCACAGAAATGGAACTAATGTATTTTAAAAAGAACTTTGATAAGTTTGTTCATTAAAAATAGTCTGTAAACTATTTCCTTATTTATTTATTTATTTATTCATTCATTCAATCAATCATTTATTTTTGGTTTTTCTGGCTGTCCCAGAACTCACTTTGTAGATAAAGCTGGTCTTGAACTCACAGAGATCCATTTGCCTCTGCCTTCCAAATGCTGAGATTAAAGGCATGTGTCACCATTGCTAGGCTCTATTTTGTTTTTTAAGCATATACTTTGTTAAAATCTCAAAGAATGAATCTAAAAGTATACAGTGTATTTTGGGGGGTGGGGGACAATTTCTCATGTAGCTTAAGCTGGTCCTTCTAAGTAGCCGTGTACGGCCTTGAGTTTCTGGTCCTCTTGCTTTCCCCACCTGAGTGCAGGGATTACATGCATGTGCCACCATTCCTGGTTTTATGAGGTGCTGGGAATGGACCCCAGGGCTTTTGTGTACACTAGGCAAGCACTCTGCTAATGGGGCTACATCCCCAATCTCTTCCTTAGCTTATTACCCCTTTTCTAGTCTCTGCAAGAGCATGGGCGTTTCTAGAATCTACAGATGACAGACTTCTCTTCTGAGGTGCTTGTATTCAAGCTGGGGGACCAACTCACACGCAAAGTAGCAGATTCTAGAGAGATGGTGTGGCTTTGGGGCAAAGGTGTCAGCTTCTGAGCAATGGCCGTCGCCAGTCCTTCCCTCCTCTGTCACTCAGAGCCTGTGTGCTGTGTTTTAGAAACAGGGTCAGCACTTAATTCTAGATGTAATAGCAAATGACCATAGGAACTGTCAGAAAGCAGGCCTGCCAGGGCGGGAACAAGGTTTCGTGCAGGGGCACGACATAGGACAGTCAGTGGAGACTCACAGAGGCCCTTAGACCTGGATAACTCACCCACTATTCTTCTTTAAACAGATGTAGTGAAGCCAGTGTGTCTACCGAACCCAGGCATGATGCTGGATCCAGCCCAGGAGTGCTGGATTTCAGGGTGGGGGGCCACCTATGAGAAAGGTGAGGCTTTGGGCCACCCAGGATAGGACGCTGATTTCCACAGCGGGACCTGTTCATTTGAATTTCAGTTCTGTTATTCAGTGGCTAATGGCTTTGGGCAATCTACCCAAGTTATGTGACTCACTTTTCCCTGTTTGATTAACAGAAGACATCAGATTAACCCTACTTAGCACATAGGGAAAGGCTTGGCATTGGGCTGGACTGAGGGAGGACTTTCTCATTCCTGTGACAAAATACTCGACGAAAGTAACCAAAGGGGAGAAGGGTGTATTGCCCGCAGTTTGTAGATGCAGTCCATACTGAGGGAACTCAAGGCGTTGGGTCACCTATATATAGTCAAGATGCAGAAAGGGAGAGATGAATGCTGAGGCTTAGCCCACGTTCTCCTTTTTATTCAGCCTGGAATCCAGCCCATACAATGGTGCCACCCATCTTTAGGGCATTTTCCCTACTTGATTTAGCTGCTCTAGAAACTCCCTCATAGACAGGCTCAGAGGTTAGTCTCCCGGGTGATTCTAGATCCTGTCAATCAATGTTAACTGTTAGAGGGAGGGAGGGAGGAAGGAAGAGAGGGATGAAATTGTCTACATAGAACGCAGGCTTCTTGAGGAAGATGCCCACAAGACATGCTGGCTGACACCTCTGTTGTTAGGGAAGACCTCAGACGTGCTGAATGCTGCCAAGGTATTCCTGATCGAGTCCTCCAAATGTAACAATAAATACATATACAACAACCTTATCACACCAGCCATGATCTGTGCCGGCTTCCTGAATGGCACTGTGGACTCTTGCCAGGTAATTTTGAGATTTTATTCAACCCTGGAGTGTGTAGTTCCCATTGAACCCTGTGAGACATGGGGCCCTTAAGGGGTAAGAGGTACCTCCCTGGGGCACAGGGCCAGCTGGGAGAGCTGTGGGGAAAGATGGCCACTAGCAGTGTTTATGCCTCTGGCAGAAGCCAGTGCTTAGCATACTTTGGTCTCAAGAGATACTTTTGTTTGCACAAGTGTTGGTGTAGTTAACGTGTGTTCTACCATGCGCTTGGTAACAGCTAGCTGGCCTGGACCAACTTCGTCTTTTGGATTATGTCTCTATGACCATTGCCTCGTGCCGAGGAGACAGACCCACACCCCCTTTCATATCCAGAGACCTTGTCCTCTCTGCGTGGTGTGTAGTGGCCAGGGCGCTGTCGTGTGCCTTTCTCTTCTCAGTAACTTGCTGTGTTCCCCAGGGAGACAGTGGAGGGCCGCTGGTTACTTTGAAGAATGACATCTGGTGGCTGATTGGGGACACGAGCTGGGGCTCTGGCTGTGCCAAGGAGTTAAGACCTGGAGTGTACGGGAACGTGACAGTATTTACAGACTGGATCTACCAGCAAATGAAGGTAACGTCCTGCTTCCTGGGGTGTCTATCTCCTTGAGCTCAAGTCACAGGTCTGGGAAGAGTGCACCATGGCAGGAAGCAGACACTTTCATATCCTGAACTGCTTGCTCCTTGGATCACCTTTCACCCCTCTGTTCCAGAGCTCCCCTCCCCCCATCCCTCTGGTTTCCCACTCCCTCTAGATCCCTGAGACTATGGTGCCTGCTCACCTCTGGCGGTGGCTGGGGGTAGTGGTGGTGGTGATTGGGGAGGGGGCATATCAACCTCACTGACCTCCCTGCTGTTGCTGATAGCAGAGCTGGACTCACAGGACCTTCTTGGCTCCCATTCTAGTGAACGGTCAGCAGAGCCAGGCACCCATCCAGTCCTCATCTACTCACATAGCTGGGTGAGGGCATAGTCAGAATGGCACTCTTCCTCAGAGGGGTCTCTTGGGGGGAGCTTTAGGGCAGCCTTCATGTTTGGAGGAAGATGGGTGGCTAGAGATCTCAAGTCCCCAACGTGGGACCAGGGGAGTTGGCACAGCATGGAAGAAGCCAAGGGGTTCCTGTGAGTCGGCCCTCCTGGCTCATTCACACACGGTTAGAGCCCCAGGCCCTTCCATCCCAGGGATCAGAATGATGGTCTCCTTAGATACAAACTCATAGGAGGGGTTTCTAGAGAAAGAGAATATCTCCTAGTATCTGCCTGATAAAGGGGGACCAAGACTAGGGCATTGTCATGAGGCCTGACCATGTCAATGCAAGTGACACCTGGGCTCAGGGTGTCACATTGTTCCATGAGAAACCCTCTCCTGGCAGAGACAGAAGTGGAAACAGAGAAGCCAGACTGTGCTTGGGAGGCACAAAGAGGAGGCTAGAGAATGTAGGGAGCTGACCAGCAGGTATTCTTAAGCCCAAAGGCCACTCAGCATGACGTTGAGGAAGGCCAGTGCTGAGTGGGAGGGGAAAGCACAGGTGAGAACGGCGGACCCCACACACGACATCTCTTGGTAGAGCGTGTCCTGAGCCAAGCAAGGCTTCTGGGCAGAGACCCATGCGCTTTCTGCCCCTGTGACCTGAGCTCGACCTGCAGAAGTCTGTGAGGGCTGTGCTCAGACTCTGGGTTTCTCACATCACCACGGGGGAAAAAGGCAGCTTTGTCTGTGTTAGGCGAGTAACTTCATCTCTTCTTCCTGTCTGCACAGGCGAACAGCTAATCCACCCACGTGGCCTTTGTCCCTGACTTCTTTTGTCTTCGGCACCCTTCCGCAAGAAAACCCAGGGGCTGATTTTTAACTCCTGTGTACAATGTACCTTTTGAGATGATTCAAAGGGCCTTTCACTTTATTAAACAGTGACTTGTTTGACTGTGCTCCCTGGTCCTATGCGGGCTCCAGTGCCCCACCCCAGGTCACTTCTGTGGCTCCCATCCAGAAGGGATCCTGCTGGGCTTGGGCACAAAGGGCCAGATGCCAAGGAGGGTGGCACCGTCTTGATAGGCCTCCTTTTTGGTTTATTCTCAGATCTCTTTTGGATGAGCAAGGATTGTGATCTCTGAGTAGCCTGATGGCCCAAGAAAGAATAGGGAGGCCAGACAGGGCCTTGGGCCCTGGGACAGACACCTTTAAAAGAGAACTACCTGTCACCTGTGGCCTGCCTCTGCTGTGCAGTTTGGGCTGGTCGTACTATAATGATTTCATTAGCAGCCAGAGTGAACACAGCTTGGAGCAAAGGGCTTGCGCTCCTGCATGTTGACATGACAGCCACCTCCAAGGGTGACGTAGCCTTTGCCAGGCCGAGAGCCTTCAGAGCAAGAAGCTAATGTCACCATGTTCCCCTTGGGTGAGCCCCGGATGGTGTGGTTCAGTCTGGTTCTCGGCTCTCCACAGTTTTCTCAGCCTCTCAGAACCTTGGCGACAGGCAAGGCCTGGTACCTGATGGAGCCCGTATAGTTCACCTAGACACCCGGAGGATGAGGTATATCAAAATCAGGGACACACGATTCCACTCACCTTGCTTCTGGGTCATGTTTCTCCTCTTACTACCTCGCTGCTCCTGGAACACTAGCCCAGATAGATGGCTAGAGTTAACCTCCATTTGAACTGTGTGATTGTGCCTCAGACCTCTTCCAGATGGTGAGGTTGTTCTGTAGAATGGGGATGGGACTGGAAGTCCTTAGTGTAAGGACAGAGATGAAAAAAAAGGAAGTCACTGTCCTGTGTTTTATTCTATCCCTGGGTTTTCACCAGGAAGACCATCCCGGAACTATCAAATATGAAGTATTAGTGTCTTACCTCTGGTGAGCCTCTGCCTCCTTTCCTCTGCCCAGTTATCCAGAAGGCAGTGGATGGGTCACAACTGGGACTCCATCTTTTCTGTGAAGGGACTCCTATCCAGGGGAGGGCTATCTACTCCATGATGGTTCCCCTTGGAGCAACACCCAGGGACTTTCTGGATGCAATGCCATACTAAATGTGTAAGCACCTTGAAGTGTGAGAACATGTCCCCTCCTCAGCTCTCCCTCTCTGTGCTCTTGGTTGATTGTTTCCTGCTTTATGTCTGTTCTGAGTTTCCACTGTGAAATATATAAATAAAGTTTATAATTTTTCCATTATTTATTGTATCTGTGGTTATGCCCCAGGGGCAGGGCCAGGCTGCAATAGTTCGGGAAGGATGTCAGAGCTGCTCTTGGGTTGGGGAGAGATGCTGTCGGAACATCAGCCTGGCCCTGGTTGGATCCTGTGTTTGGACTCTTCCAATGTCTTCCAGTGACTCCTGTAAGATCTTTACCAGCACAGCACCCCCAAAGCCAGACTCCAAGAGCCACTATTGCCACCTCTCCTCCTCAGTTCCTTCTCAACCCTCCCTCACATCCCCTTGGTCCTAGAAAGGAGCAGAGCAGGCACATGGTAAATCCGATCTGTGTCAGCTGTCATATGGAGACCCTTAGCTCTGGAGACACAGCTCCAGGCTCCCCACGTCCTCAGGCATCCTGACTCAGCCTGAGTCCAGCATCTGTGCCCTGTGGCTTCTTCCCCAAACCCCAGATGGTTCATGATGTCAAAGATGCTGCCTCGCATAGTGTTCACTCCTCTGCCCTGAAGTGGGGCCATGGCAGGAGGATGATGGATGTCGTCTCCCACATAAGAGCTAAAAGCTACTCTGCTTGGCGTTCTTAGCACATGTGTGTTTCTCCCTTGACACCATTTCTTTTCTTTCCTCTTCCCCATTCTTGTCTAACCTCCACCAGGGTCTTATCTCAGGATAGCCTTAAACTCGACATAGCTGAGGATAACCTTGACCTTCTTCTTTCCTCTATGTCCAGAGAGCTAAAATCACAGGCATGCATCACCACACAGCATATCATATGGTACCAGGGATAGAACCCAGAGCTTCCTGGATGTTGGGCAAGCACTCTACCAACTGAGTTGTAGCTATAGCCCTAAACACCATACTTAACATAAACTGTAGGTTCCTCACCATTGAACTCACATCAGCCTCATAGCTCAGCCTGCACAAACCTCCCCAAACATGCTCCCATCAGATGTCTTGTTGAGCTGAAGATATATCACAGATATGCAACCCTGTGTTCAGGGCTGCATGGCAGCAAAATTACGATGAAAATGCAAACACACAAAAGTCCAACTTAGGGAACTAAATAGCTGTGAGAAGGATTTGCCCAGTGTGTGCTGAACAGCAAGCAAAGCGCCAGCTGCTGGCCTCCACTGGGGATGCCCATTCGGAGCTGCAGATTTCTGCCTTGAGGTTGCTACAAACTTTAACAAGAGAAATTCACAAATCAGACATTGGGGACAGTAAGGAAGGATGCTGGCTTAATGTGTTACCCTGGGTAAAGAAGCTGGGATGTTTGCTTTGTTCGGGTTAGAAAATTTCAGTTTGGTTTCATTTGTGAATGACGCCGACTTCACCTGAAAGGTTACGACAAAAACAATGAGAAGAGGGAAACACTCATGCTCGTGTAAATACTATTAATTTTCTGAATGTAAATTAACCCAGTCTTTCATTAGATTGAAAATAAACATTGGCAGCTTCTCACAGCTGGGCAGGGAAGCTAAACCCAGCCTCGAAATGATCACTGGTTGGCTGAGTTTGGGGGTGACATTCCTACCCCAAGCTCATGTCCCTGGGTCCCTGATTTCAAAGCTATTTTCCATTCAGGCCAAGGCTGTGATTCCAGAGACATACCTGCCTGGTGTAACTCTGTCCAATCACAGTACAGAGGGGTGTCTATATGGTGTGATGTAGCCCAGTTCACTTGGGTGCAGTGTTTGGCAAAGGCTTTAATTTTTGTACCTGGAAAGAAGCCTTAGGTCTTCCCTCAGGGAGCTGCTAATTCATCCCAAATACATCAGCCTGCAATGGCAGTACCTGAGTCACAAGCTGGAATGGAACACTGCCTGACCTGAATACAAGGGTAGGTTCCCTGGGAGGAAATAAAGATCTGATAAGCCAGCACCCTTGCTATGTTCCTCTCAGGCTCATCCTCACCTGTCACTGGGCCACACACACACACACACCAGTTTCCTTCCTTGAGACCAGACTTGCTGTTGGGTGTGTGTGTGTGTGTGTGCTGGTTGGCTGGTGGCAAGTGTCTGTACCACTTGCAGAGGATTTATAGAAAGCAGAAGGCTCCCCTCATTGAGAACATCGTGTCCACAAGGCCTTTGAAACAACGTTCGTGTGGACTCCCATCATACAGCATGGTTGAGCTCCTGCAGCATGCCATCCCTAGTGTTCTGAAAAACCAAAGCATTTGACTGCATTCTGTTCTTATCCCCCCTTGCTACACTAAACCTCCTCACTTTGTAATGGTCACCAAGGCCCCAATCTTTAACATTCATCCTTCCTACCGTGAGGTCCAGGAGAAGATCAACTGCATGTTCCAGCATCATTGATAGGAGCATGTCACACAGGTAGTACACAGCATGTGACAATACCTGGGGCATGGCTGTCGTCCTGGGGGCACTGACAAGCTTTGGCCTGAGCCTGGCCTCTCCCAGTGCTGGAATCTCATAGAGGTGTCCTAGAGTTCTCATTCTGGGTTCTGATCACAAGGATAGACTCCAGACCCTTGTTCTTTATGGCCCAAAAGAGAACATCCTCCTAGCCCTTTGAGAGAGTCACACCCAGCAGGCTACCGCCACATAAACTCCCTTCTTTGTAGCATAAACTCTTGTCTGCCCCTTCACCCTCTCTGTATATCCAGGAAACCAGTGCAGCCAGGCAAACAAAGCCCATCTGATACTTGGATGCCTCTGAGTGTTCCTGATCCATCAGAATCTAATGTCCCTGGAAGATGGAGCTAGCTTGAGGTTGGGATTATGGAGGGATCTGGGCATGAAGAATTCCTCGGCCAGGCACTGCGCTGCTCTCAGAGGCAAGAGGTCAATTCGGTGTCAACTGGAGGGATACACACTTGAGTCAGAGATGTTTAAACTCCCTGCCTACCATATTTCCCCAGAGTCTTCTGTGATGGGAGGCTCAAGTACTTCATACCTATGGGATTTCCAGTGACCATAGGACTGGCAAGTAGTCAGTCCTGGGGAACCTACTGGTGTCATCTGGCCCGGTCCTTACAATTGGACATGGACAGTGGCCATTGTCTTCCTAGCATTACTCTTGTAAGCATATTCTAGAACCTTCCAAAGTCACTGTTGATAGAGTTCAAGGGTCAGAAGACATATAGGATGGGCTCTGTTTGGGAGGGGAGAGGGTGGTTATGCAGCTGGTCTGAAAGCACTCCCTCCCCTAAGGAACAGACAGTTCTAGAGACAGTGTTTCTGGAAGTCTATAAAAAGGACTCTGCTCCCCCATGTCCTTACTCATGTTTCCTAGAGAATGTCCCTCAGCTTCTTGTCCCTCCCCGACTGCCAGGTGTGTCTTCTTTCTGGGCCCAGCATTCCTGATGTTTTAATGTTCCTTCAGTGGACCTGGTGCTAGGACCTCTATTGGGCATCTGTCCCCAGCCAGTGCTGTGACCTGCACCCGAGGCTTCCTAACCTTCAAGGCAGGTCGTGCTGCGTGGATCTGGAGCTGAGTTCGAGGAGAGTTGGCCTGAGGGTGCAGCTTGTATCCACTCACCTCCCAGTCTGGAAGGACTCTGCAGCTCTCCTGTAGGGAGGGTATTGTTCCCCCCAGCTGACTTGGTCCTACTGGGTGGTTTCTCTACCCAAAGCTGGGCATGCAGAATTTCTCACGGCCTCTGCTCACATTGCGACTGCTTTGCATTCCCTGTGGGCCAGTACCCATGCGCACAAAGAATGCGTGTGTTCAACTCTCTGTCTTTCTAAGCTTGTCTCCATTTGCTGTGGTCCCCAATTCCCAAAAGAAGTTGGCTTTAGTGGTCCATATTTTTACCACTTGCCCTCTATCCCTGGCAGTCCTGTGCAACCCTTCCCCCAATTCAAAGTGAGTCAGAGAAGTGTCAAAAGTGGTTCAATAGGAATACAGTAGGCAATTCCCAAGACCATGGCTCATTTGTTCATTAAACTAGTAGGGTGCACAGAAACAGGTGCTAAGAAAGTAGAGGCTAATGTGGGAAAGGTTCTGAGGGTTAAGTCATTGTCATAACAGAAAAGTGGCATTGTCTACACATCTACTTCCTGTGTTTTGAGAGCCTCTTCTCCTTCCTCATCTCAGAGTGAGCAGAAAGCTCCCCTTTGCTCCTGATTGCTAACACCAATACCAGGTCAGAGGCTAAAGGGTAGTGGTATAGCTACCAGGAAAGGCAGGAGCCCTTCTGTCACTAAGTACTATTGTCCAGGAAATACGGGGAAGGACAAAGCCAGCTTAACCAGGGAATTTGGCTAGCCGGCGGCGAGCCTGGGACAGCCTTGACAGCCTCTCCTTCAGGAACTTCCTCTTCTCGCTGGTGTCATTGCGTTCCTTCAGGAGCCAGCTACAGGAATCCCTGTCCTGCAGGAGCTGGAGCATGCCCTTCTGCAGCTGCTCAGCAAACATTTTCAGGATGAAATACTGGATGATCAAAGGAATGTGGCTGGAGATGCGGTTGTGAGCTTCCTGGAAAAGGGAAACACAGAAGGCTTGAGGAAGGGGCAAAAGGAACCTGACACCATATATCTCTGAGTAGTGAGATCATGACAGATAAAGGCCTCAGCCCCCTCAGTGTCTTAGCAGAACAGGTCCAAGGTACCTGTTAGACTCTAGATCCCACCAGTTTCCCTGACCATCAATCAAATGGACTTTCAATGGATAAGAGTACTATTTACTGGAACATAATCCACAGACACACCCAACTCCATTCCAAATGGCTGGCCCCTCTACTGAGAACATTGCTTGCTGTGGGACAATGGTCTGTACCCTGTCACTTGTATTTTAAATAAACACTGATTGGTCAGTAGCCAGGCAGGAAGTAGAGGTGGGGCACCAGGCAGGAAGTAGAGGCAGGGCAATGAGAATTCTGGAAAGAGGAAAAAGATTTATTCTGCAGTCAACACCAGAAAGAGAGGAAGCCAGACACAGAGCAAGCAAGATGTGACTGCCTCGCCAAAAAAGGTACCAAGCCACATGGCTAATATAGACAAGAATTATGGGCTAATATAAGTTATAATAGTTAATAAGAAGCATGATCTAATGGGCCAATCAGGATACAAGTACACCATGTCCACAGCCCCCTGGGAATAGTTAAGCAGCTGTGTCACAAGTAAGAAGATTCCTGACAAGTGATGAGCACCTAGACACAGCTTGGGCACAACTGATGGCAGAACATAAGCTATGTGTTCTCTAACCACAGATAGTCCGGGTGTGGCCTGTCTCCAAACATCAATGGGAAGGAGTGAGGTTCAGAGGTGGTGGGAAAGAAAAGGCATAGAGACCCTGGATATCCAGATGTTGGTGCCTCAGGTGGGAATGGGGCCTTGGCTAATAGGAAAGGATGATGTCCGCAGACAAAAAACCCTGATTCATGCTATGATACGTATTGACATTGAGGTCAGTATGCTCTGAGAAACAACTGAGGAAGGCAGGATAAAAACTCCACTATTCCACTTGTTAAGATCCCTGGAGTTGTCAGAGTCCCAGAGACAGAGAGCAAACATGACATCTACAGGTGCATGGCCATAAGACCTAGGAGTCTTGTGGTTGGCCAGAAGACAAGTCTGGCCTTCTAGCAGTCAGTGGCAGAAGTCTGTACATTAGAAAGTCACCATTCCTCCCCTTGTGTGGTAGCTTCCAAGTCCCCATGGCTTTGACTGAGTAGGACCAGCTATACTTGGGTTACATGATGTATGCCCCACCAAACAGATACCAGAACCTGGCTTCCACTGGATGAGTACAAGGCATCCCAACACTGTGCTAAGGGCTCCACACTCTACCACAGGTGCTTGGGATGCTAAAACCGAGAATAAAGCTGATGTTCTAAGTCACACAGTCAGCGTCACATGGACCATAAAAGGCAAATGTCTGTGGCTCTAAACTACCTGTGCATCTAGATGAATTATAACCCAAAGGCTCACACAGAACTTAAGGATGACATTGTCCTGAAGCCCCTTTGCAGATTCATATCCTGCACAGAGAGACACACAGAAACAAC
This sequence comes from Alexandromys fortis, assembly GCF_014885135.2. Lineage (NCBI taxonomy): Eukaryota > Metazoa > Chordata > Mammalia > Rodentia > Cricetidae > Alexandromys > Alexandromys fortis. Next base: position 4,180,444 of record NW_026068012.1, on the reverse strand, counting down.
GGGAACAGCCAGCAGTGGTGGCACACAACTTTAGTCCCAGCTTTGTGAGTTTGAGTCCAGCCTAGTCTACAGGGTGAGTTCCAAGATAGCCAGGGATACACAGAGGGAACATGTCTCGAAAAACAAACAAAAAGAACAACAACAACAGAAATCCCCAAGAAACAAAGGGAACAAATACCCTGAAACCCCATTCTAAGGTGTTCACACACTTACCTGGCGGTAGGCATTCAGATGCTGAAAGATCTCAGCCATTGATGAGTTCTGCAAAGCTTGAGAGGAAAAGGAGCTACTTGACTTTGTCTTATTCTTCTCCTCCTCGGCTTCCTTCTCTCTGACCTTCTGCAAAGCTCCCCTGTAGACTTGGTCCTGGCAGTAGATGATCTGCTCCATCTGAAAGTGAAGTCGGATCATCTTCTCCGCTTCCTTTTCTTGATCTAATCTAATGTCTTCGAGTTTGGACTGCAAGGAAAGAGAAATGTAGGCCAACATCATCAAGAAAAGCTTGCCACGGAGTAAGAACACAGGATACCCAACAGGTCCACAAGTATCTGGTCACCCAGCAGAAACAAGAACAGCCATTACCGGGGAGTAGTCCCTGTACCCCTTGGTCATCTCATCTATGTAGGGTCCTCCACACTGATGGTGGAAACCAGAGGAAGCCTAGGAGTGAGTAGCCCCTTAATAAAGGTCAACCTTCAGCATCAACTCGAGTGGATTTATTTTTAAAGATTTGTTTATTTATTTTATGTATTTGTTGCATTCCTTTGTGTTACCATATTCATGCAAGTGCCCACAGAAGCCGGAAGAAAGTTCTGGATCCACTGGAACTGAGGTTACAAATAGTTGGAGCCACCTGATGTGGGAACTGAACTCATGTCCTCTACGAGAGCAGTAAGCATTCTTAACCGCTGAACTATCTCTCTAGACTCTTGACTAGATTTAGAATCACTCAGGCGGCTTGTCTCTGAGCATGTCTGAAAAGGTGTTTCAAGAGATGTTTAACTGAGATGGAAGACCCAGTCTAAAGTGGGCAATGCTGTTCTATATACAGTTGGAGCTTCTGAACACCAGCACTTATTTTCAGAACAGAGCAACGTGACCAGCTGTCTCACATCTGTACTGCTCTGTCTTCTCGGCCACCATGGACTGTATCCCCTCAAACCATGAGCCTAAATAAATCCTTACTAAGTTGTTCTTACCAGTTATTTGGTCACAGTAAGGGTAGAAGGAATACACTTAGGAAGGGCAAGGGATCTGTATAGATTCTCAGCCCTGACCCAGCCGCTCTCCTTGCTGTTTTAGCCACTTTAACATCTACAATAAGGAGGCGACTTCTACCAGAAAGTGTGCAAATGTAAGAAGGACTCAGTTTAGGTCAGTCACCTCCTATGGGTGCCATGTCCTAGGCATTCGGGACAGCCTTAGCCTGGACTGGCTCCTGACTTGACCATTGCAGGGGCAATCTATGCAAAGTTCAGTGCTGGGTGTGTCTCCAATTGTACCTCTCATTTACCATACCTTCCAGGGAGGCCTCATCCTCCCACAGTGGGGACACAGGCCCATGGAACAACCCAGCTGTGGTGCCAGTGGCCACCTGCACAAGACCTGTGTGTCTGTTCTTCACCATGCCCTAGAAGGTAGAGGCATTTTCTCTTTGCTGCTGCATCCCTCTAAACAGACACAATTTCACACTTATGGTCCTCGCTGTTAGAATCACTATTAGAAACCAGCCAAGACTGCGGTGTCCCTAAGAATCCAGCAGCCCTTCCCTTTCAGGCTCACACAGAGCTATCCTGCCAAGCCAACACGCTACCAGACGCCTGGATTTCTCATCTTGGGAAGTAAGTTTTCTAAGACACATCATACACATCAAAGGGCATCAAAAGGCTACTGTGGGTATCTGGTGACCGTAGGGTTGTAAAACCTTCCCCTTTCCTCAGAGACTTGCAAAAAGGGATCTCGTCTGTTCTATGGGCTTGAATCCTCTTCAGACACCTGTCAGAGTGTCTCTGGACTTGGGGCCTGACTCTACTCAGAGCCACAAGTATACTGTCTGTGTGTCTGTCTGTCTGTCCACAACAAACAACTCTTCTAATAAATGTCTTACTTCCCACAATCTGTCTCAACATCACCCCTGAACCCCACATCTGATACCTTTCACTCAGTGTCAGGAGGGTCTTCCTTTGCATGGGCCCGTGAGGCTCCCTGACAGAGCCTCACCTGTGGATTTCAGCCTTCAGCTCTGTTTCTCCTTCTTTTCTTCCTCCTCTCCCTGCCCCTACGTTAGCCAGATAGCACCAGTAGCCTCATCAACAGCATGCAAGGAGGAGCTTAAGCCTTTCCCATACAAGCACAGTAAAGGAGACACAGTCTCAATCCTGAGCACCTGTTCCCTAACGTCATATTCATTATGCTTTAAAAACAACACACACTTGGTTTTACCTTGGTCGTTCTGTGGAGGTTAAAAAACTCATCAAAATTTTTTTCAGAAACTTTCGAAAAGGCCACTCGTACCATTTCTGATTGAAGAGAGAAAAAAAACCAGTTTAACATAGTAAGTGGTTGAGATGTATTCACTCTGTGTAGATGTAAAACCAACGAGGACAGGGTTGAAGGATGCAGGGGCTCTCCTGCTCCCTCCCTCCTTTCTTTCCTTCCTGCCCAATGAAGAGGGAGGTACACCCAGGCTTCTAGAGAACTCTCTTTAATATAAATATAGCTGCAGGCTAAGCATGGTCATCACTTTGTGCGAAGGACTCTGGTTTGTGCTCTTCACAGGATTGAGTTAAGGGCCCAAAAGGTTAGGCGACTCTGCCCTCTGACAGCAAATCCCTATACCCACAGACAGGATCAGAATGGACTGCATTTTTGATCACCACAGAAAACCCGCCCGCCCGCCTAGAACCAGCTCTAGAGCACAGCCCTGGTTGTCCCCTGTCCTAGAACAGTGACCCCGGGTAGCGCTCACCGGTGACCTTGTGCAGCATATCTACAGCTGGGTCTTCCAGGACTCTGATTTGGCTTCTTATGATGTTCTCAAACGTTTTGTAGTTCACAAAGCCTGGCAGCTCCCGGCCTCGATACTGCTTTTCAAATTTCCAGACTTCATTATATAAAATATCATAACCTACAGTAGGAGGTGACTGTTAAGATTCTAAGAGGACTTGCAAATATTTTCCTAAACAAGCCCATTCTGACCTTGCTGGATTGACTGAGATATAACAAAGCAAATAAATATCCGCAAATTGAACGATATTTGGGGTTATAAGGAAGAATGCAGCCTTGAGGCAAAAGGCAAGTTCAGTGCCAGAGACCATGGCAGAATCCAACAGATGGAAACCAGAGGAAGACATGGCATCAAAAATACCTTGGGTGTGTGGGTTTATGAACCCAGCTGTATTTGAGCAAAGAAGAGACAGAGTACATAGCTCACAGGCCCTGTGACCCCCCAGACAGCATCAAGAGCTGGGTGGGAGGAGGGGTGCCTCTCAGCAAGAGATTACAGGGCAAATAGGAACCTGGATGGCCCCAGTGTGACCTGATCTCCCTCTGTTCATGAGACAAAACACTTAGTCCCTCTCCCCACTACTGGAAATGGGCAGCAGACTCAGACAGTCCCAGCTTCCCCTGTGGCAAACTAGCTGTTTTTATCTTTTTATTTTTTTATTTTATCACTTTATGTGTATAGGCATTTTGCCTGCAAATATGTCTCTGCACAATGTGCATACAATGCCTCTAGAAGTCAGAGAAATCCCCTGGGATTGAATTTACAAATGGTTATGAGTCACCATGTGGGTGCTAGGTTTCAAACCTAGATCAACTGGAAGAACAGCCAGTGCTCTTAACCACTGATCCATCACTCTAGCCCTCCAAAGAATATTTTTAACTAAAAGAAAACTTATCTCATAAACAAGACCTTAAATATATTCAGAATTGTGAACCAAGCTCCAACAGTTTAATCCTTGATTCTGGAAAGTGTCTGTCGCCGCCAGGAACTGCTCCTCTCACCAGAGTGAGGTGCCTTCCGTTCTGCTCTTTCTCCAACCTTGCAGCCTCTGCTCTACCTTCTACCTACACCATGTGTTCCAGGTGTTTCTGAAATGGAATTGCATGCCACAGATGCACCCTGTCATCAAGGCTCGTCAGCCTTCGCACCTCGTATTCCAGCTCCTTCTGTGCCTTTCTGTGAGTTAAAATACTCCATTCACTGATGACGCTAAGAGCCGAATTGTTTCCTTCAGAAGCCTGTGCTGTGGTCCCAACCACCCAGCACCTCAGGATGGGACTACGTGCAGAGGAGGGTTTTAAAAGAAATTACTAAGTGGAAAGGAGTCTCTGAGGGTGGTCTCTAATCCACTGTGTCTTGTGTCCTTAAAGGACTGACAAGGTTACATAAATACCCAGAGTGAAGGACTTGTGAAAACACAGGGAGAAGACGCCAGGTTCAGGGTAAGAGGACTTGTATGCTTGTTTGACTATTTCCTCAGAGTAGAGGAAAGAGACATCTTTCCTACTCTCTCTGGGAGTGGAAGTAGGTATCCTGTGTTCGCCTCTATGAGGGCTCACTGCTGTAACACATTCCCCATCAGTACACCAGGGCTTCCTCTTCCCAGCCTCTTCTCCAGCACCTGCCAGTGTCTGCCTTTCTAATTCTAATCACCCTGGGGTTGGGACGGGAATTAGCCTTGTGTCTTCATTTGCATTTCTGATGGCCACTGGTATTTTACTAGTCATTTGTATATCTTCTTTTTGGAAAAACATCTTTTCTAATTGGATCCTGCTCTTGTACCTTGGAGTTGTAAAGTTGCTTCACATTGTGATCTCCAGGCCTTCCTCTATCAGATACAGTGGCAAGTACTTCTGAAGGTCAGGAATGGGACAGTAACTCTTCCCTGGAGTGAGGACACTCTTCCCTGGAGTGAGGACACACAGCAGGGTCTATAGTGTTCAGTTAGTGGTATGAGTAAGGCAGACATGGGGAGCACAGTGAGGACATGGTGGAGTCACAGCCTTTAAATAAGTGTCTCACATGGCTCTCTACAAAGGCACATTGCCATCCAACCTGACCACTTGGCATGGCCTCCACTAGGGACTAAAAGATTCTACATGTAGCCTGTGGTAGATAGAACATTCTATTTTGTACACCTGTCACTCAGCCAAGCGAAGATGTTTGTCAGAACCTTTGGTGGGTTCAAACTAATCCTATGTTTTCATCAAGTCCCTTCAAGGACATCTTGGAATTCCCCTCAGCCATGGCAGCTTTCTCGGAAGAGATAAGTGATCAAAGAACAGATTTATGGAGCATTCTGGTGCTGCATGTGCTTGTATTACCTTCTCATGGCCATAATGACACGTATCAAGACACCCCCAGGCTTAAGATCCTGGACAGGAAGCAGTTTCCTCCAAGATTAAAACTTTCCATTTTGGAGGGATGCTCCTGAAGGCGTAGAATGTTAGAAAGGAGGTGAAAGAAGAGATGTTCCTAAGGGAGGTGAGTACATCCTCCTGGGAAGCTCCTTTAACTCAGGAAGTCAACAACTCAGTGACTTGAGAAAGTCCCTGAAACTGACTAGATTCACTACATTCCCCGTCCCCCCCCCCCAAGTGTATGTAAACAATAAGAACTGCTGAGACTCACACTCAGATAAACTGAACTGCCTGGAAGAAGCAGAGACCAGTCAAATTGCCTGGCAGAGGCTCAGACTAATTGAACTACCCGGAACTACCTCTCCAACCTGTTAAGCTGGCTGCGGGCAGTGCAGTGTGTTCCGGAGTTCATGAGCCATCACCCATGCTGGAGTGGGCTTTGAGATTACAGCTGTTTTGACTCTTTTTTTTTTTTTTTTTTGGATTTTTCGAGACAGGGTTTCTCTATGGTGTTAGAGCCTGTCCTGGAATTAGCTCTTGTAGACCAGGCTGGTCTCGGTGCCTGTAAATAACCCCAGACCCACATTCCTGTAAGTAAATCCAATAAAACTCATTGGTTCACCAAGTTGGACTTTGCTAGTACCTGTACTTGGTTTGTTGTCAGTTCCCTATCTGATGTATTACCAAAGTTCATAAGTTGAACTTCATTCCTAGTGGACTGGCAACTGAGAGGTGGGCCTTTAAGAAGTTACCAGGACATGGTAGCTCCATCGTTATAGAGGGATGTGTGTTCTTAGAACAGAGGCCAGAGAAAACTGGCTCTTATCCTCCACACATGAGGACCAGGCTAGATGGTGCCACCTTGGGAGTAGAGATGGAGCCCTCACCAGTCCCTTTATCTTCTGGTTCCTTGACCTTGGACTTCTTAGCACCCAGAACTGTGAGTGATGGTTTCCTATTGTCTATGACAGTGGAGTATAAGATTACTAAGGATGGCAACCCAGATCGAACAAGATACTTACCGCTTTGGAAATGTTTTTCGATCTCCTTACTCCACGAGAAGAACTCCCCTCGGATCTTGTTGAACAGGCGAGATTCCTCCTCCCCCACATTCTCCTCCCCTTGTACTAAGGCAGTGATGTCCTGGTTAAAAGCATTGATTTTCTGTCAAGAAGAAAAACATCATTATTAGCAGAAATCCTTCAAGCATGAGGTCAAGGTAGTAAAAGAACATATGTGCCCTGAAGGTGGATGAGCCACCTCCTCCACATGGGCCCAGCAGAACAGTATGGAGAAGGGACTTTGGCAGCAGGAAATACCTTCATCCCCCCTCCTCCTTTGGGAGCCTTGGGGAGAATTCTTCTGTCAGTGTGCATGAAATGAAAATGTCCCCGCAAGCCCCGCCCTGCACTCAACCATAGTCTCTGCCCCGACTCCTTTATAACACTAAATGGACAGGATGCAGCTCCATCAGCCTTGGAGGCTTGAGATCTGAAGAGCCCCAGAGAGCAGTTGCTGTGTAGACAGTGATGCCGTCCTCACGCCTGGAACTATGGGTAATGCTCACATCGATCAGGAAGAACGTTTTCCCGTCGTCATCTTCTGGTATGTCTGCACCATACTTCTGCAGCTCCTCGCTTGCAGCCTGGTAACACTTCTTTATTTGATTTTCTAACAAAGGCAGAGATTTCTGAAATGGAAGGAGATAAACGGGAGATAGAACTATAGACTGGGATGCAAAGGTGGTGCGGGACAATTCTGTATTCTGTCAATTATGTTTTAAATAAACGCTGATTGGCCAGGCAGGAAGTATAGGTGGGACAACCAGACAGGAAGTAGAGGTGGGACAATAAGAACAGGAGTTCTGGGAAGAAGGAAGCTCTTCCTGCAGTCCTGCCCAGACACAGAATAAGGAAGAGGACCTGCCCTGCTGAAAAGGGTACCCAGCCATGTGGCTTGTATATACTAGAATAATGGGCTCCAGAGGTCCTGAGTTCAATTCCCAGCAACCACATGGTGGCTCACAACCATCTGTAATGAGATCTGGCGCCCTCCTCTGGCGTGTGGGCATACATCCAGGCAGAATGTTGTATACATAATAAATAAATAAATCTTAAAAAAAGTTAATAAGAAGCCTGAGGTAATGTGCCAATCAGTTTATAAATAATGCAGTCTCTCTGTGTGATTTCTTTGGGGCTAAACGGCTGAGGAAACTGGGCAGGACAGAAACCCCAACAAACAGGCCCTCCATGTTACACAAAGGAGGCCCCAAACCTGCTCAGCGTAGTCACTGGGACACGTGGGTAACGTTCTGAAGTCTAGATACAGTTTCCCTGATGCAGAGCAGCCCTTGAGAAGCATCCCTTCCCACACAGGTTTGCCCACAACTCCATCTGGTACGCAAACCTGTCCACTGCATATGGTTGCCTCCTAAAAGAGCCACCCAGGGTCACCTCCTTCTGTATCAGGGACATGAACTCTCTTGAGGGAAATGCAACAAAGCCCTTATAGAAACTTCTGAAACAGGGGAAGTTAGAATAATACAAGACTCCTAATTCAACAAGTCAAAAGCTGCCAAGGATTCTTGTTTCCAAGGAAGGTTTCTATAGCTTTGCTGTCCCCAGGCAGCTCAAGGCACAGAACTCAGCAAGAGCAGGCCTGCCTCTGTCTGCATCAAGGAGGACCAGAGAAGGTCACTCAAGATCATGGCGCCCTGCAGATGCCCTGATCTCCACCTGCATCCTGAGGGCTGCAGGAACACCTTGAACACAGGAAGAGCCCAGGGGTTCTTCCCACAGCAGTCCTCAAGCAGGTATGGACACCAAATCCACATGTGCTGAGTATTCTCAACACCCCAGGTGAGAACTAAGGGGCTTGAGATGCAGACTCCACCAGGTCAGAGAAAGTGAACGTGGCTTCTATCTGAAGAGGCCATTTGAACTCAAACTCTCGAGGTCAGTTCCAGAATGAGGGTCTCACAGCCATGCCACCCAGAACCTAAGGGTGACTGCAGCAGGAGCCAGCACAAAGCCTTCAGATGCTGGAATGACTGACTGCCAAACACAGCATGTCTGTGCAAAGAGATCGTGACCAGCTGTGTGCCCAGAACCGTCCCGGTCCCAGCTTAGCCTGATGAAGACCCAGCCTCCCTGGCTTACACAGATGTGTGCGATGAGCTCCGTGGTCAGTCTCTCTGCCAGACAGGGCACGGTGGCCTTCCCATCCTCCAGAAGAACACTGAGGGAATAGGAGAGAGGGGCCCATTAGACTCGGCCAAAACACAAGCCAGTCTGCAGTCTGCTGTGGGGAGGCCAGGGCCAGTTTGGGAACTATCGATGAACCTTGAGATTGGTACTCATGAAGAACCCAGAGATGGTTTTGTACAGTGATACAGGGGAACGAGCTAGGATAGTTCCACAATGGGCTGCAGTAATCCCCCTCAGCACATTAATAATCAGAGTAAAATCTGTTCTCCATAAAGCATATGCACACAACCACAGCTATGTTATCATAGCACAATATCCCATTCCATGTGTGATACATGTGAACACACATGCACACATCTTTTGTGTTTCATATACAAGTATACAACACAACCTTCCATGCATGATATGTTAGTAAAAACACACATATGTATAATACATATAAGTAAACACACCCTTCCATATAGGCTGTACATAGGAGAACACACATACATACATAATACACAAGAATACATATAGATCCAGGTCTTTTAACAAAGTCACTGACATGCATTTGCATATGTAGGATGAACAAGTGAAGTGGGGAGACACACTCTGCTTCAAGAAAGCATTTAAAGACGTGAAGCTTACGTTATTCTGAGGCTGCCAAAATCTGTGTTCAGACAGCACACTGTTATGCCTTAGGATACAAGTCATCAGGGATTTAGAAGTCTTCCTGCCTGTGAGTGACTGCTAACTCTTACTGGGGCTCCAGTTTCTACACCAGTCAGTTTATTTAAACAAACTGTGGTAGAATAAAAACAATGGAAGCTTTGTTTTGCTTTGAACCAGGGTCTCTCTACATAGCCCTGGATGTCCTGGAACTCACTGTGTAGATTAGGCTGACTTCCAGTTCAGAGATCCACCTACCTCTGCCTCCTGAGTGCTGGAAGTAAAGGTGTGGTGCACACAATAGAAACTTTTAAAACAAGAAGGGCCTGGAAAGATGTATTCCAAGTTCTGAAAGATCGTAACTGTCGAGCCAGACTGTTATACCCAGCAAAGCTCTCTATTAAAATTGATGGAAAAATTAAAAAAAAATCCATGATAGAAACAGATTTAGGGAATTTGTGACTGTTAATTCCACTTTACAGAAGATCCTGGAAGAAATACAGGGCTCTGAAGAGAAGAGTAAACATAGCTAAGAAATCACAGGGAATCAAAAGAGGCCAAAGAAGACCACAAAACAAATGACAAAGCCTAAATAGTGGGGCAGGAATCTCTTGTGGGTTTGAGGCCAGCTTAGTCTACAGAGTAAAGTCTAAGACAACCAGACCTTGTTTCAAAATACAAAGTCTAAAACAAACAAAACAAAAACAAGTGACAGGAATTAGCATATATCTGTCAATAATAATTCTGAATATGAAGTCTCAGTTCCCCAATAAAGACAGACTAGCAGGTTAGATCTAAAAATAGAATCCATCTTTTTGCTGTCTCCAGAAAACACAGATTACTCTCAGTGATGGACATGACCTCAGGGTAAGGGTGGAAAAGTAAATGAATCTAGAATAAAAGTAGGTTAGATATTCTAATTTCTGAGAAAGTAGATGTCAACATAAAACTGGTCAAAAGAGATAAGGAGGGATATATAGCTTGAATTCTAATTGGTCTTAATAATAAAAACCCGGAGTCAGATATCAGGGTGAATGATGAATGATCAGAAAAGTAATAGAACCAGCCACTAGACAGACTTTTTACCTCTACTGAATCCTCAGTCCAAAGCAGGCAAGATCTTGTCTCCACAAATCCTCAGACTGAATGCACTGAGCTCCTGTCTCCTCTCCGTTTAGCCATATTCCTCCCTGTCTCTGCTTTCCTAGTGCTTGGATTAAAGGCGTGTGACTACCAAGTACTGGGATTAAAGAGTGAGCCATCACTGCCTGGCTCTGTTTCTCTTTTAGACTGGATCAATCTCCTGTAGCCCAGGCTGGCCTTGACCTCACAGAGATCAGTGTGCCTCTGCCTTCTGAGAACTGGGATGAAAGGTGTGTGCCACCATGCCTGGCCTCTATGGCTAATTAGTGGCTTAGCTCTGCACTCTTAGATCACAAAAAAAAAAAAAAAAAAAAAAAAAAAATATCACCACAGGGATCCTTTACACTGACCACAGGAACAATCTACTAAAAGGATACTGCAATCTTAAACATACAGGCATTTAACACAGGGCCACAACTTTCATTTTAAAATGCTATTAGATGTAAAACCACAGATTGACTAACACACTGATTGTGGGTGATTTCAGTACCCAACTCACGTCAACAGATAGGACATCTGGACAAGATCTAAGCAGAGAAACGTGGCCACTAAGAGATATCAGAAACCAAATGGAGCTAGGCCTGGTGATGCATGTCTTTAATCCCACACAGAAGAAGGCAGATCTCTGTGAATTTGAGGACAGCTTGTTTTTCATAGTGAGTTCCAGGACAGCCACAGATTAGTAGAGAGACTTTATCTCAAACAAACAAATGAGAGACAGTATGACAGAAAAAAAGGAAAAGGAAAAAAGAAATCAAGTGTATCTGACAGACTTCTGTAGAACATTCTACCCAAATACTAAAGAACACACATATACACATTATTTTCAGAACTCCTTGAGCTTTCTCCAAAACGTATCAGCTATTAGAACACAAGTCAAATCTCAACAAACACAGGACAATTTAAATCACATCCTGCACTCTATCTGACCATAACAGAATTAAGCAGTATATCAACGGCAACAAAAATTACAAGCAGGACACTAAACAACACCCTTCTGAATGGTGATTGTTATTAGGAAAAAATATGGAAATTAAAAAATTTCAAAAATTTGCTGGGTGGCAGAGGCACATGCCTTTAATTCCAGCACTTGGGAGGCAAAGATAAGCTGAATCTCTGAATTTGAGGTTAGCCTGGTCTACAGAGATTCAGAATAGCCAGGGCTACACAGAGAATCCCTGTCTCAAAAAGCAAACACAGAGAGAGAGAGAGAGAGAGAGAGAGAGAGAGAGAGAGAGAGAGAGAAACAAAGAAAAGGAAAAAAGAAAAAATTAAGAATTGAAGGAAAATTAAAACATAATATATATAAATCTACAGGACATAGTGAAAACAGTCCTAAGAAAAATGTTTATAGCACAAGTACATCAAAAAATTTGAGATATCATAAATTAATAACTTAATGATGCACTTGAAAGCCTCAGGAAATCAAGAGCAAACAGTACCCCCATAGATTGGATAATAAAAAATAGAATTGAAAAAAGCTACAAAGAATCAAAAAATGAGAAGTTGGATCTTTGACATGATAAAGAAGATTGACAAATCCTTGGCCAAATTTAGAGAGAGAGAGAGAGAGAGAGAGAGAGAGAGAGAGAGAGAGAGAGAAAGGTCCAATAGATGCAATAGATCCAAGTGGAGGGCAAACACTCACAAGGGCATACTTTAAAAATCTCTAATTCATGAAACTGAGAAGCCTAAAAGACATGGATGAAATTAAACCAATATGAAATAAACAGTTTAGACCAGGAATGAGATTGAAACAGTAATAAAAGTTCTCTTAACTTAAACAAGCACAGGACCAGATAGATTCACTGCAGAATTCTACCAGACTTTCAGGAAATTCACACCAGCACTGGCCAAATTCTTCTTGAAAGAGAAAATGAAGGACAGCTTCCAAACTCTTCTCTATGAAGCCATTATTATTTTGATACCAAATCCAGATAAAGACAATACAAACAAAAAAATTACAGACCAACCTCCCAGGTGAAGAAATATGCAAAAGTTTTCAATAAAATATTGGCAAACCCAAATTTATGTGCATACAAACAATATCATCCATCACAACCAAGTTTGGTTTCATTCTAAAGACGCAAGGATGGTTCAACATACGTAATTCAATTCATATTATCATCTATCACCACAGTGTACTCAAAGACAAATCATACCGTCATCTCATTAGACACAGAAGAAGACTTTGACAAAATCCAATATCTCTTCATCACAAAAACTGTAAAGATGGGGACAGAGGGAACTTGCCTCAACCTAATGACAGTATACATGACAGTGTATAAAAAATTCCTATAGACAATATCATACTAAATGGAAACAAATCAAAAAGTTCCCACTAAGATTAGGACAGCCCAAGAGAATGCTCCTGCAGTAGGGAGTTCTGAAGGTCTTGGTGCAATTTAAGCCATCATCAGCAGGTATCTTTGGGAGCTCAGATGTTATCATTCATGTCTATTGTTATCTAATGTGTCAAGCAAGAGCCTGGCCTGGTGTTCTGCAGGTGCAGAGCAGTTGTCGATGACAAGATGGCAAAGGGGCACCTAGCATGGCTCAGTGCTGCTTTTATGACATGTCAAAGGAACAGTGGGGCTCTGGGTCTCCAACTTTTCCTCTTCTCTGTTCTACTTGTAACTCTACTTCCTGTACCTCTTGATTGTGGTACTTTGGCAAGCCCCCTCTTCTATTTTACTACTTACTACTCTTTAAAGACTACTTTTTATATTGTGCTTTCTTTCAGGAAAGTTTTATGGTGGTTTTGAAGGTGCAATCATCCTCGGGCTGCTGTACATATACCCTTTATGTCAAGAATTTTGTTGGCCAGTAATTTTCCCTGCATGGGACAGTATGGCAAAGGCACCTGAAGTGAGGGTGCTCCTTGAAAAAGACTTGCTCCTTCTCAAGGGCCTCAGTCAGGCTCAGCTGATTCTGGATGTCCTGCTGACCCCTGCACTTGACCACCATGTAGCCCTTCTTCAGGTGGTACACCAGGTTCCGCACCACATCAACAACTTTGTCTTCAGTACCTCTGTCAACCAGATCGGGCTTGGTCAAGATCCCTGCAAGACAGACACTGGAATCAGAGGACACACCCTGCCCCAAGATAGCAGGAAGTGTAGCTCTCACTAACCACTAGGATCCCATCTTTGGCTGGGACAGACAGAACCCATGCAAGGTAGAAGTCCATCCACCAAGTGCAGTTAGCCTTGTGAAATCAGAGAAGACCCTCAGAGCTGCAGACTCCTTCCTAGCACCTCTCCATGGCCACCACGCAGAGAGACAACAGCTATTCATCCGTTCACTCTGTGTGGACCTTACCATGGATCCTCAGCCAGTGAGTCTCAGCAAATACTATTTCCTCCCCATGCTTGCCCACCTCTGACTCCTCATGCCTTTCCTACCAGGGAGACAAGATGAAGGGCTCGCTTCCTCCCACCTCAGTGGGATCCTGGCTGTGCTGATTTTGGTCCATCTGGATTCAGGGGATGTATCCCCACTGGCACACACACCACTGTTATCTCCACTCTCCTCACCTATGGTCCTGTCCCCGTCAGGGTCCACCTCCTGAGCCATGCTCAGTGCCTCTGTGGTGGCAATGTCCACATTACTGGGGACCACCACCAGGTTGATGGTCTCCTGTTTCTGGATGTACATCTTGATGAGTCTTTTGATCTGTAAGAAATGAGATGGTGACTCCTAGTTATGGAGACGGACTGAGCGTGAGATGGTTGTGGCCATCCACTTGCTTCAGGCTTTGGCTTCCATGGACTGCACCCCTCTTTAGTGAATCCTGGCCATTCAGTCTCACTCCCGCCTCCACAAGGTCCCTCCTAGACATAGCCCTGGACATACTCCAGTGCCCCTTGCAGCCCAGTGTGGGTCAGAGTAGAGTCTAGAGTCTCACCTGCTGTCCGATGTCTGCAGGCTGGTTGCCCACAGCCACCCTGGTGATCCCAGGCAGGTCAATCAGGGTCAGGTCCGGGACATTTGGGGAGCTGACATCCAGGCTAATGAGTTTATCACTGATTCCCAGCCCTACCCCAGCAATAAAGTTCTGGCCTGTAGAGGAGGGAAAAGGAAGTCTGGTTAAGCTTTGTGGGGCGGGATAGGGAGAATAGACTGAGGGAATCTAGACTAGATAGATGGAGGGGATCTTCTTCCAGGGAACTTTGGGAAAGCATGTCTTGGCTGTGCATGACCCCACAGGTTCCTGTATTGAAAAGTTGGATTGGTCCCCAACTGGTCATAATTTAAGCTTCTAGACACTTTGTGAGGTGGAACCCCGCTAGAGGAAGTAGGTCACTGGGGGACAGGTCCATATGTCTCATTTCTGGCTCTTTCCTGTGGCACTCAGCTTCTCTCTGTCAACACTTGTCCCTGCCATAATGATGTTCCTCCCAGGAGCATAGGAAAAGGTCACCATAGACAAAAGCCCTCTGAATCCAGGAGAGAAAGTATTTTCCCTGAAAGGTGTCCTGGGAGGTATTGGGCCACAGCCACTGAGAAGGAATACAGAGTCTCTTCTGTGCGGGGGTCCTGGGTGACAGCAGGTTGGAAGGGGTCTCATTTGTGTGTGTGTGTGTGTGTGTGTGTGTGTGTGTGTGTGTGTGTGTGCTGGAACAGGGTCCTGACAGAATGACTCTACACTTCTCCTCCGACTCCAAGCAAGGTTGACAGGCAGTCAGAGGATAAGGGACAATGGGACACCGACCTTTGTTGATGGCCTCTTCCACCTGGGAGGGATCTGAGAGCTCCACTTCAATGTCGTCATAAATGACCTTGCCTCTCCACTCCTCTCCTGGTTCCGACTTCCTCAGTTTCAGCACCAGAGGGCACCTGGTGACGATACCTAGGAGATGCGGTCCCTGTGAGCCCAGTGTTCTCCTCCTAGTATGGCACCCTCAGCTCTGTGGGGACCTTAGTGGAACCTTTAGGGTACCAGACATCTCTCACTAGCCCCCTCCCACATCCTGTTCACTGTGCCCCTCAGGCTACTTTATCCTGCCCCCTGTTATGGTCTCCTTCCAACTTCTGCCCTTTCCATGACATTTAAACTGGGTCCCTGGACCACGTCTGCTCTGACCTCTCCCTGAGCACTTGATGACCACCTCGGTCATGGAGTTTAAGCAGCCACACTAACCTGGACACCAGTCTCCTCTCCAAAAGGAATGCGTCACCTCAAAGGAAGGGTCTAGGAACCTGACCCACTTAGTCATGGCTTCTGCAAACTGCAGATTTCAAGTGACTCACAAAATGTACAATGGAGCAATAAACTGAAAGCTGCCCCCACCCCCACCCTTGTGTGGGCACCTGCCCCCACGTGCTCAGCCCGACACCTACAGTGACTGCTGGATACACAGCCTCAAAGGAGGTAACTTAGGCTCATGAAGGGCTTGGGAAGCTGCATGGGAGAAGCCCAAACCCTAAAACTGGTACCCTTGTGAGAGGAGGAAGAAACTGCTAGACTGCACAGAAGAAAGGCTGCCCTCAAGCCAAGGAGGAAGACCACCTTGACCTTTGTTCTGCTGTGTGCCCAAACTGGGAGGGGATCTGCTTCTATCTTTTGAGCCCCAGGTCCCACAGTCTAACAAGGCTATAAGCACGGAGATCTCACCGCTGCCTCTGGGGAGGGCCACTCCTGAAAGTGCTTCCAGCACAGAGCTCTTCCCTGAGCTCTGGTCCCCAATGACTGCTATGGCAGGCAGGGCCAGGTCCTGCTCCACGCCCAGGGCCCGCAGGGAGTCGATGAGGTCAATGCAGGGCCGCACCTTCTCCTCATACTGCATGCAGAGGTTGTTCACAGAGTCCTAGATGAGGGCAAAGCAAGAGTGAGGTTGTGCTCCATGGGAGTGCTCCAGCCAAGGCTGCCGGGTTCAAGGATGATGCATATGGGCAAAATACATTCGAGGAAATAAAAAGTTGATTCTTCTGTATCGAAGATGAAAATGACAGGATCTGTGTTGTTGTGCATGGCCTAAGAACCTAAAGTTCCACTTACTCCTCTTTATCAGAGCTGGACCTGCAATGTTACCCCAGGTTGACTGTCGCCAGAGAAGAGGAGTGACATGGGTATCCACGGAGGAAGTGAAACCATCCATTTTCCCTTGTTCACTGTTTTTATAGGATTACGGCAAAAACTGGACCAAGGCAGAAGTAATCTCTGTGGATACTGAATGTTAGTTCTCTACATTGTTATGGGTTGAGCCAAGGGCAGGTCACACACTCTATGCTTGTCCTCTGGCCCAACCGGGGATATGATCATGTACTGGCTATGCTCTGCCTACACAGTTGGGAGTGATGAAGCCCCATTCTATCCATTCTGACTCCAACTTTGATACTGACAAGCTCCTAGCTAATGATTGTTCTGCCTCTCTCACACAGGCAATCTTCTTGTTAGAAGACATTCTCATGTACAATTTACTGTTACAGTTGGCCTCATCAGAAGTCAGAATATCAGAAGGTCAGCCATGCCCTACACACACACACACACACACACACACACACACACACGCACACACACACACATCCTCAAGGGCTTCCTGTGAGCCTGCTGGCCTGTGTCACTGGACCAGATCCCTACTACTTTTCCTACCTGTTTGACATATCTCATAGCTAACTCCAAGCTCTCCCACTCATCTTCCTCATCTTTAGACTCCACCCTTTTAACCCTTAGTCTCTCTTTCAACCACAGTCTCGGTTTTCACTGTGATGTGTGAGCATCTTTCAGTTGTCACTCTGGACCACCTCCCCTTACTACCTACTGAGTGCCAGGGCCTGCCTCCTTAATGACAACCATAACGAGCTGGAGAGATGGCTCAGAGGTTAAGAGCATTGGCTGCTTGGCTGGTCTTCCAAAGATCCTGAGTTCAACTCCCAGCAACCACATGGTGGCTCACAATCATTTGTGATGAGATCTGGTTCCCTCTTCTGGCCTGGAGGCATAGAACACTGTATACATAATAAATAAACCTTTGAAAAAATGACAACCATCATCCAAATATTAAAGATGGTCAACAAATTTCAGGTACATGATACCCAAAAACCTACAACAAGGTATGTTTGAATCAAATGATTAAAAGCTAGTTATAAACAGAAGGTTTAAAAGTGATCAAAAAATTACACCTTACATACAGAGGAACAGACACAAGCTTGACAGCCAGTTAGTTTCTTATCAGAGCGAATGGAAGCGTGAAGATAGTGGGGTGAAATTTGCCAAAACATCTTGACAACTGGGTTGCATCTCCATTTTGAAAAGTGTTTATATTGATGCCAAAAACACCATGAACTTGGAGTTCTATACCCAGAAAAATATCTTTTTGAAATGAGGGAAGAGTGAGGCTATATCACCATGGAGAACTGGCAGGAACATCAGATGGCTGGGAATTCGTATATCTTTGGTCGGCCATGTGGCCTTTCCCTTAAAAGCTGCAAGAAGCCAGGGAGTTTTGTTTGTTTGTTTGTTGTTTTTAAGAAGTGTTAATTAAATTACAAGTCTGTTAGAAAGAAGATGAGAGTCTGGCTTACTGGTAAGTGTTGGATAGGTCATTGAACACTCTGCACATATTTTTCCCATCCCTATAGTAAAGAGATTGCTCAAATGCTCTGTTGTCACTAGATCCTATAATTTAGGGGGAAAACTAAGACTTGGAGAGTTAAGTTCACCCTGGTTGAAATATGACAGTTTAGGAGTCAGATAGCCTGTGTCCTACTCTGAAAATCTCCCATGCTGTTCTCATGAAAACCAGGAGATGATTGTTACAAATAGAAACACAAAAAATTATGTCAAAATATGGACTTTCCGGATATGAAATCTGAACAAACTTATTCCCAGCAGATCCACACTGCAGAAATTGTAAAAAGTGTGCAGAGGGAAAGGGACAGGAAAGGAATCCTAAATTCATATGAATCAGCCTGGCACAGATCTCTTATGACTTCAGCATCCTTAAGTGATACCCAAGCACAAACAGTGGTAATGGATTGTGAGGTTTTGATTAATGGATAAGGAAGACCATGGCAGATTGGATGGGGGCAAAGAGCAGAGAAAAGGTTCTTATACCACCCAGGAAGTTAGTATTCTGTCCCTCATAGATATGTTGAAATAGGAGCGGCGGGGCTGCATCCCCAGCACCCCGGCCGCCTGCTAGCTCATGCCCGAAATAACAACACACAAATTGTATTCTTTTAAACACTGCTTGCCCATTATATCTAGCCTCTTCTCGGCTAACTCTCGCACCTGGACTAGCCCATTTCTAATAATGTGTGTAAGCACCCCAAGGTGCGCTTACTGGGAAGATTCTAGCCTATGTCCATCCTGAGTCGGAGCTTCATCGCGTGTGCCCAGGAGAGCGAAGCAGGGCCTCTGCTCCAGAGAGCAGAGCTGTCGAGTCTGAGCTCACTTCCTCTTCCTCCCAGCATCCTATTCTGTTTACTCCTCCCACCTATGTTTTAACCTATCAGGGCCAAGGAGTTTCTTTATTGCTTAACCAATGAAATCAACAGATGGATATATGACACTCCCACATCATAGATAGACTTCCTGAGTTTATTAAAGGCAAGAACTACAGACACTCACATCATGTTTGTAGAAGTCAGCAGAAGATATGATAACCACTCCTAAAATATAGGTGTTTAATCTTAAACATGGAAGAATATAAGGAAAGGGGGGCGTAAGAACAAATGGCTTCACACATAAAAATGAACAGCAACAGGTGTTCTCATCTAACAGCACCATATTAAATATAAATGGCTTAAATTCTGCCCCAACAGGCAAAATGGCTCTAAAACAGAACTACAAAGTGCGAGAATGGAAGCCTCTTGTCCCGAGATGGCGATAAGGTTGGAACTGATAGGGTGTGTACTTCACAGAATGGGGCAAGACATTAGTGGAACCCAACACACAGCTCTGAAGGTCACCACATGGTATTGATACTAATAAGATACAAAAGCAATGTCTGGGAAAGGACTGGCTTTTCACCATGCCATGTTGGAATATTTCACTGTCTACATTTAAGTTAAAAGACCTAAATCGCTATCTCTCATCATAAAAATGAATTCTTGATCTATCATAGACCTAGATAGAAAAGACATAAAATACAGATATTCTTTAAAACAATAACCACAAAAATCTCCAAATGTGAGTTAGGTCCTGGCTTGTTAGAAATGACCCAAAAGGCATAATTTAGATAAAAATTATAAAGTCATGAGAGCTAAAGACCAGGTCTCCAAAAAAGGAAAAAAAAAGTGTTATCCAAGAAGCAAATGTTTGCTAAGTATATATCTGACAAAGAATTAATATTGGGTTTCAGCCTAACACAGACCACACTGACATGGACTCCCTAGCCAGATGTGGTCTGACTCCACTGAGCACACCCAGGACAGCTGTTGAGTCTGAGACCTCACTATGCCTATGGTACCCAGCAGTGAGTCTGAGTCCTGACAACATCCTGTTTTTGTGCCCTTGTAAGATCCATTTATAATATTTAATAAAATAGAAAGAAATAAGCTAAGGCACAGGTTCCCCACCCTCCAACCCTGTGAAGGAAATAACCATTGCTGGACCAGGACACCTCATCCTCTCATCACCTCTCTCCCATCACTCTCCCCTCCAGCAGGTACCTCTGCCCCAAGCTCTTGGCAATCACAGCCTTGCTTTTCAATATCATTTGCCTGTCTCTCCCCAAGCTGATACTTGTGCCATTGCCTGTGCTGAAGTTTTCTACATAGACCTATGGCCATTTCCTTTCAGCTTTGTGCTGTGGAATAATCTTTTTTATATACTTTAAAGATTTGTCATTCAGGCCAGGCGGTGGTGGTGCATGCCTTTAATCCCAGCACTCGGGAGGCAGAGGCAGGCATATCTCTGTGAGTTCGAGGCCAGCCTGGTCTACAAGACCTAGTTGCAAGGCAGGCTCTAAAAACTACAAGGAAACCCTGTCTCAAAAAACCAAAAAAAAAAAAAAAAAAAAAAAAGATTCGCCATTCAAATTGGTTTAATAAAAAACAGACTGGCCAGTAGCCAGGCAGAAAGTATAGGCAGGACAACCAAATTATACAGGATGTTGGGATAAAGAAGGATGGAGTCAGAAGGCTGGAGAGATGGCCCAGTGTAGACAGAAGTTTCTCTCCTGCCCGGCCCCACAGCCATTCAGTCCCAAAGAAACACAGAGGCTTATGTTAATTATAAACTATTTGACCTATTAGCTCAGGTTTATTATTAACTAGCAATTACAACTTAAATTAACCCATAATTTTTACCTATGTTTAACCACATGTCTTGGTACCTTTTCTCAGTGCAGCATTCTTATTTTGCTTCCTTTTTATCTGGCTTTTTGAGTGACTTTCTGCCTTTCCTCTTCCCAGAATTATTAATCTTGTTGACCCTTCTATACTTCCTGCCTGGCTGCTGACCAATTAGCAAGTTATTAAAATAATATGAGTGGCAAATCTTTATAGTATACAAGATAACTATCTCCCAGCAGCTCAACAATTGAGAGCAGTGACTGCTCTACCAGAGGACCTGAGTTCAATTCCCAGCAACCACATGGTGGCTCACAATGCCCTCCTCTGGCAAGAAGAGAAACATGCAGACAGAGCATTCTTATGCATAAATAAATTTTAAAAAAAGATAGATGAAGTCAGAAGAGTCTTGAGCAGATGCAGCAAGAAACAAGGTGGGCATGCTGTACTGAAAAAAGGTATCAAGTCACATGGCAAAGCATAGATAAGAAATATGGGTTAAATTAAAAGTTAGCAAGTAATAAGCCTAAGCTATCGGCCTGGCATTTATAATTACTATTAAGCCTCTGGTTACTTGGGAGCAGCTTGTGGAAGAGAAACTCCTGCCTACAGCTTTGTAGACTGTTGATCTTCCCTCACAGGAGGAAGGTGGAGAGGGTCATGGGATCCTCCATGAATATCCAGATACTTTTCCAGTTGTGTGTAATTCTGTTCTAACTGTACCTGGCTTTAGGACTAAGGGAGTTCTAAAGGAAATAGATGGGGAATAATGAGGGGAGGGGACATCTACACAGCCCTGGGGGAGCCATTGTCCCTGCTGGATGCAGATCTTCTAGTGTGGTTTTTTAAGGAAAGATTTATGCATTCCTGCTGTGACCCCTTCCCTATTGCTCAGCAAGGAAGCCTGATAAACTCATTGGTTCCCTGGTGACTGCTGGTGTAACTGCACTTTGGTTTGTCCTTGGGCTCTTAGAAAGATTGTCTCGTTACTTTCTCCCCCAGGGAAAGGATTATAGCAACAGCACCCCACACCCAGGCCTTGCTCCCAGCACTCCAGCAGCAGATCCTCTGGGGCTTTGTTGCTAACATCAACTGTACTCCCGAGGAGGTGCAAGAGTCTCACTTGTTCCTCCAACAGAGCACACCTGTGCCTGTTAAAGCAGATGGCTCCAGCCCTAGGTCTCTTATTTATCATAACTGAGGGTGTAGAGGAGGCTGTGCTGCTACTGTGGGTCTGAAAGCACCCAAATCAGATACCCAGTCCCTCTTTGCCTAGAAGCTGTGCTGAGAGATCATAGATAGCCTCTCGCCTGGACAGAAAAACCCAGCTACTCCCAAAGCAAGTGGGTGTGAGTGTATATGAATTTAGATCTGAAACATGCCCCCAAAGACCTCCTGAAGGTGAGGTCCCAGCTGTTCTTGGAATGTGGTGAGGTTGGACGAGTTGGGGACTACTGGGAGGGTATAGATTACTGCCAGCATGACCTTGAAATGAACTTGGAGCCCTTCCTCTACCTCTTTTCCCCCCTAGTCATTAGACACCAGTTTTGTTCCTTTATGCTATGCATTGCAGGCCTAGAACAACAGCACCTAGTGGGCATGGGATGTAATTTCTGAAACTATGAGTGAAATAACCTTTCTTCTTTACAAATTGATTCTTTTGAAAACTTGGTCACAGAAACAAAAAGCTGACTGGTGCATTGGGCGTGAGTTCCTCCTCCCTTACACTGAGGGTTATAGCCTGGGGAATGAGGATACAGTTTTGAGTGCCAGCATCAGCTACACTGACTACTCTCAACAGCAATGCTGTTAATCCCACCATGGAGATGGAAAAGCCCACTGCTGAAGAAAGGAAGACACTCCCAAGGCCAGAAAGCTGATTGGTCAGGCTGGGACCATGCTAAGGGAGCAAAAGTCCAGCAAAACTGGATCCCAATTCAATGAAAACAAATACCAAGTGGCTTCTCCAGGGAGGTAGTGTCTCAGTGAGTCATTAACATTGTAGCTGGAGATTAAGTCATGGTGTAGGCAGGGTACAGCATAGGACTGCCCAGGGCCATGCCAATTCCTAACGATACCCCTTTTCCCAGACCAAGATGGCATCCTGTGAAGGACAAGAGAGGGTCGTTGGTTTTACCTTAGCACAAGCAAAGTGAACAGTAGACTTACATTGGCATTGTGCCCCAGGAAGGTCAAGGAAGCTACCACCTCCGGGGGGGGGGGGGTGACATAAAGCATCAGCCTTCAGATGGACACTTGTCATACCTGGTTTTTCTCTTCTAGGCCAGTCTCTCCATTGGGCAATTGGTCACTGGGTAAGGTGACTGAAGCAGGGTTTCCAGATTCTTCTGTGCTAAGAACCATCTTTGATTTCTTCTTCCTGGGCATACTGTGGAAAATGAAGACTGTAAGTTAGAAAGGTTTGGAAAACAATTTTTCAGACCTTGGCTAAGATTCACAACAGAGATAACAATATTACAACCTCCATTCTTTTCTTATCAGCCCCAGGGGTCTGGGCTTCCTGGAAGCATTACCCATCACCTCTCCTTTTGGAAAGGCAGGTGTTTATTTCTGACTTGGGAAGGGGATCATGAAAGAGGAGTAATTCTAAAGGCGCTCATAGAGACTGTTAATCTAGGAAATTCTTCAGATACAGCTCTCCTCCTGCTGCTTTGGGAAGACCTAATATTACAAGGGGTCCCAGGCACTAGGATAAATACCCTTTTATCCTCTGTTTGTGCCTCATTTGTTGGTTCATGCTTGTTTTGGTCAATTTCACTGCACAATCAAGTGATATCACGGGTCTTGTGCCCAATGATCAAAGATTCCTAGTAACCACTCAAAACAAGACTTAGGCGTCTGGTCCTTTTCTGGAACCTAAGTCCTATGTGTTGTCTGCAAATCACAAGCATGTGCAATTCTTCTGAATCACCTTTGAGACTTGGTGGATCTCTGGAGCACAGCAACCTCAAGCATCACACCCTCCTCTATTCCTTCAGTGTCCTGGGCAGCCCCCTGCACTGCCAACCTGAGGTGAGTGCATCTGCCCATCTAGATCTTGCTCTAGTCAAGCACAAGCTACTCCCAGCAGTAGAGCAACCCTACTTTGCAGGGGAGCTACAGGATACCCTTGCCTCCTGTCTCCTAACTCTGTCACACTACAGATCCCATTGCACAGAGACCATCAGGGCAACCTACCACATCTTATGCAGGCTCCTGCCTCAACTGAAGTTCAACATCAGACACACACAAGTAACCCGGTGTGGTGGGCTCTAAGCATCCCTACCCAGGCAGGCCTGTGCCCATTTGTGCTGTCCTTGGGTTGATTGGCTACACCCCCACTCTATAGGAGGCAGGGGTATTTGCCAATGGCCCTAATGTGCTATTTACCATTTATTATGGACAGAGATCCCAATGGTGGGGCTCCCCTGTTATCCTGTCGGGAAAGCATCCTCAGCCCGGTTGTAAACAGGAGCAGCATGGATTAGGATTCAGAACCCCTAACCACCCTGCTTGTCCAGGAAAACTGAGATGATAAGAGTGGGAGCCTTCCCAGGCCTGTCTGGGTGTTAAAGTGGCCATAGAGAGACTCAAGAGTCTTTTTATCTCCCAGTTCCTGCCCTCCATGTCCCCCTGCAGTTGAGCCTTTGAAATGGAAGGTTTGTGGGACACCCTGCACTTTGAGCAGATGTAGGGCTTCCTGTCTAAGCACTGGAAAGACCCTGGGAATGGACAGCCCTGTCAGCCCTTCCAGCAGGGTCCCCAGAGCAGTCCTACCTGCACTTCAAAGCCTGTCCTTGGGTCACCTGTTTCCTCCCACCCTTAACAAGAGACTTCCATCTGCTTTTCCAGAGGCTCCTGGCCCATGCTGCAGGGGATCTGAAACCTTTCATCTATGCTTTAGTCCCAGACTCCGGAGATTCCAGAGACCCCAGGACCCCACCCTCTCCAGCTGCCTTCTAGCAGAGATAATAGGATTTGTGAGGTTGTTTCAGACTGTCTCTGAAATCAGTAGCGGGGTGGGACCTGCTGTGTCTAGCCCAGTAACTACCTGAGCTGCCCACTCACCCTCTAATTTTAAGGGCACTGAGCAATGTCCCACAGTGCCCTCCAGAATCTACAAGGAACCCAGCGGTATCCCCTAGCTCTGCACAGAATCCTGTGCTGTACTTACCACTCCGGGGACACTGCTCAGCATGAGAGTTCAGTTGCCGACTCCAATCTTTTAAATAGTGCTGGCTCCTCCCACTTCCCAGGGAGAACTGAAACTTAGTGAAATCGCCCCTCAAAAACAGAGATCAGAAATGAAACTCATCACAGAGTGGGAGGGGGATGGCTTGGCTGGGTCCTAAGTTGTGGAAATTGCATATTTTGGGTGCAACCCACCAAGACCAGCTGTATGGACACCAGTTCACATGACTGCCTGCTTTCCCTCAGGACCAGCCCAGCTCTGTGCAGCATCTTCCACTCCAACAGTGTGACCTCCTCTTAGCTGAATACAGCCTAGACTAGCCTTCCTTTTCATGGGGTAATCCCTGCAGCACCAGAAAGGGACAGGGACAAACTATCCCAGGAGTCACCCAGGAGCCCTGCCAGCCTTTCCCTCAGAACACAGGGATTTGCTTACTGCAGCCCTTTCCCCAAGCTGCCTATGCTGGGAACTGGCTGGACAGACACCAGGCTCCCTGTGTGTTCTCTAAGGAGCAGTGTTATCACAGGGTCTGACCTCTGTTTCTGTGGCTGAGGGCAGGGTCCATGGCTAGCACCTCGTCAATGCTGGTGACTCTTGTAGTTAGGATCAAGTACAGTGTGCAATGTTTCTGTGGCTCTAGAATGCATGGTGATGGGGACAGCAGATTCAGTCATGATGATGTCATCCTGTGCTCTGCTTTGTTTTGCTGGCCTCCTCCCTCTTACTAGCTCCCAGGCTCCCTCTTCCCCCCTCCCCGATGCATTTCTCAGTCGGCTCAGACTTAGTTTCAGTTTCATTTCTCTGGTTTTGGGAAATTACTTCAGTCTGTGCCGAGAATCGGATAGCAGATTCAGAGCTCAGGGGGAAAAGGAGAAAGCTGGAGGGAATCTAGGTGGGAGGTGCCTTAGGGAAGTGACATCCCTGCAGGGCCAGCAGCTGTGTGATCAGTGGGCACTGGGGGGAGGAGGTCTAGGGTGTGTGGCAAGAAGAGTACCCCAAGACACAGGAGAAAGAACTGAGTTGGACTGGGATCACTGGGTGGCTTTCAAAGAACCTGCCTGAGACTACTAATTGCCCTACACTCTGATTGCCTTGCTACAGGACCATCCAAACTGTTTTGATGGTGTCCAGGCCTGAAACAATTACAGAGCAAACCCAGATCTCCACTGCTTAGGCTCTGTCTCAGGGGAAGTCTCTCAGCTCCTAGGCCTCCTGTTCATTTTCTCTTCTGTGTATGTTACTGCTTCTCAGAGGTTTCATGCAGGGTGTTTGGACTGAAGAAAAGTTTCTGAGGTTGCAGCAGACAGGCACAGATACAAGTGTGCCCTGATTTAAACTAGAGGAGGCTGGGAGCAAAGGTAGTGGGTGTTGTAATCTGCTGGCCTGGCCTGTCACCTGGGTACCCTGTCCCTTTTAAGAGACAAGTCCCACGCATCCCAATCCCCCCGCCACTTCCCATCCCAACCCCCCCCC